>NC_137043.1:5641021-5768521 GCF_032717465.1 Coenobita brevimanus | reverse complement strand
GAACTCTCAATTTACTCCTCTGGTAGTCTGTTCCAGGTACTGCAGATGTTGGATATGAAAAATTATTCCAATGCATTATGGTGTTATTGGTTCCAGACAACTTAATACTTGATGCCAGCCGATGTTTTCAGATTCACAGAGGACTCTGAAAACCTCACGAATTTCACCAGGCAAACGCTCAACCTCTATGTAAAAGCTTCTTGGTGACTGTAGCCTTCCGTAGTATTTCATGTGCCTCATAGATGGGATCGGTCTTGTAGCCCATACCAGGACTCTATCAGGTCTCACGATATCCTTCTTCAGAGTCAGCGACCAGAACTGCACAGCCCATTTCAGATGCAGCCAGACAAGAAATATGTACAAAGAAAGAACGATACATATATTACCTATCTACATAGCTTAGAAGCCTCTGTGCTTTTTCTCTACTGTAGTAAACAGTCAGGCGACACTGAGGTTACTGGTCAGTAGTATCCAAAGATTAGCTCAAAGTCAATACTGTTTATTGCATTTCCTAACAAGGAGTAGTTGGCTCGGGGATTTATATAATTTATGTCAATGATCTTTCATTGTCCAAGTCTCGAATGGCATTCACGCACCATTCTGACCATTCCCATATTTTAACTAAATTCCTATATAGCACTTCTATCTTTCTGAGTGACGAAACATTGGCACCTAGCTTTGCATCACCAACAGACTTCACATAGGCTGACCATGCCTATATCTCTATCATTGACGTAAATGAAAAACAACAATGGACCCAAAACTGAACTCTGAGGCATCCCATTTGGATATAATCCCAGGCCAGAGGTTATTCATTGACCACTACTCTCTTTCGCAGGCCAGTCAGCCAGTTGGCCACTTGGGAGTGTTCGGCTACAAGGAAGTTGAAAATACCGACACCGACCATTTTCGTAGTCTTAACACAAATAGCATTAAAACTAATCTAATATCGTGTGAAAGTAGCTCATATATTATACCAAATGCTTGCTGAACGATGTTATGCTTCCATTTTACAAGAAAAAGGAAAGCGCTATATCGAAGACCGTCCATCTTTTCACAGTTTTTGAGAAATTGCATATTATTCTCCTTCTTTACGGCTAAATGGAAGCATAATTATTCAGTACAAGCTTGATATGATGTAAAATCTATTTCCTCATGAGATTTAGCTATTTCAAAGGTAATTAATATTGATATAAGGAAAATTTTCAGTGTCGATATTTACAACATCCTTGCAGCTCAAAACTCTCAAGTGAAATATTCTCAGTCCATACGAGAGCTTACAGTGGACGCATATAGTCCGTCTGGTCATATACAAACGAGGCCGCCTAAACCCTTGTTTTGAGTCGTAGAGTAATTCCTTTGATTTCAGATGATATACTGTCCTATCGGCAACTATATATTCCAGAAACTACTGTAATTCCGTAGGAGAGAGAGAGAGAGAGAGAGAGAGAGAGAGGGGGGGGGAGAGAGAGATGGGTCTCATCAGCAGGAGAAGTGTCTTGCAGGCAATTCAAAGACAGAGAGAGTGGGGGAGAGGAAAAGCTGGAGATGAAGGTGGACAAAAGAAGGGAAATCTTGAGAGGATGAAAAGAAGCACTGGAGAGAGAGAGAGAGAGAGAGAGAGAGAGAGAGAGAGAGAGAGAGAGAGAGAGAGAGAGAGAGAGATGGAAGCTAAAAGAAGGGGAAGTGTACCCAAGGTGTAGTGGCCAGTGTGCAGTGTGTATACAAGCAGTGTGTGAGGAGTGAATGTGAAAGAATGTTGTAAACAGAATAGGAGTATTCAGGTGGATACCACCTTGTGCACTAACAGGTACTATAGTTCATTCACATTAACCTGGTCCAAATTCTCACCCTTTTGAAGCTTCTTTCACGCAGCTCAGTAGCATCATTTCTGCATCACATTTTCTTGATTAGCAACATATTTTAATGTTAATCAGTTGTTTTAACACAGAGTTCAAGATTTTAGCCAAGGTAAAGCAAACAGAGTGTAGTGTAAGCGCATGTGAACACACACACACACACACACACACACACACACACACACACACACACACACACACACACACACACACACACACACACACACACACAGCTGAGTCACGGCTGCTCCACACACAGACACACGCAATAATATGAAGTTAGCGGAAGTTGTGGGGGTGGGGAGGAGAGGAGACGGGAGGAGAGAGAAGAGAAGAGAAGAGATGAGATGAGATGAGGAGAAGTGAAGAAGAAGTTTGGTATCGCCGAGAGAGAGAGAGAGAGAGAGAGAGAGAGAGAGAGAGAGAGAGAGAGACAGACAGACAGACAGACAGACAGAGACAGAGACAGAGAATCTAGCAACACAGGTCCATGCAAAAAATATATCCATCGTTACAGAGGAATGGATGAAGTACAGGACGTGAAATATTTGCCGACTTTTGCACCACACAGTACAGCAACATCCCCTCATCTTTATTAATTGATTTATTGATTTGTTTATTGATTTATTTATTGTAGCCTCTCCACTCCATTTGATCATCTCTATACTCACGTCAGCACCACCTGCCCACCTTCCCATTCTCTCTCCTTTCCTCTCTATTCTTCGTTTCTGCCAGTGACATTTATACGATACATTCTAGGGTAACGAAGACCTTACCTGTGCACTTGTTATTGTTATTATTATTATTGTTATTATCGTCATTATTATTATTATTATTATTATTATTATTATTATTATTATTATCATTATTATTATTATTATTATTATTGTTGTTATTATATCAGCAAATTTGAAGGAGGGAGGAGGCCAGGTAGGCCAAGGAAAAAGTGGAGAGATATTGTGGATGAGTGTGTGAGGAAGAGAGGTTTTGAAGTCGATGAGGCTAGGGAACTGACAAGAGATCGAGCTGGCTGGACGAATATTGTGAGAAAAAGTGCATGATTAGGGATTTGGCACCACTTCTTAACGTGGCAGTGTCCGCAATGACTCTATCGAATGTTTGAGTGGAGCTACAGAACTTGGTGAATGTTTTTGGCGTATCCAATAGAGCCAGGATTCCGGAGGCTTGAATGATGAGTGAATGGAAGCAGGGCCCATTGGACTGGTCAGATTTGGGCTGTCTGGACATTGCTACTCCTCACCCTGCCCTAGGGTGGGAAAGGAGGTCCGAATGATGATGATGATTGTTATAATTATTGTTGTTGTTGGTGATGATGATACCACCACCACCACCACCACCACGACAACAACAACAAAAACAACTACTACTACTACTACTACTATTGCTACTGCTACTGCTACTACTACTACTACTACTACTACTACTATTGTATTATTTTTGTTATTATTATTATTATTATTATTATTATTATTATCATTATTATCATTATTATTATTGTTATCATTATCATTATTTTTATTATTGTCATTATTATTTTTGATGCTCGATCTCTGGCAGCCTCCCTGTTCAGTCCCTTATCCCTGAGGTCACACTCTGTGACCTCGTCCCAGATGTTTTTCGATCTGCCTCGCAACCCTACCCCCGATGTTCACACTTCTCACTTTCCGCACCCAACTGTCATCCTCCATCCTCTCCACAAGCCCAAGCCATCTCAGTCTACCCCCCTCATCACAACACCAGTGCACTGCACTTTACATTCTTTCCCCTACCCAGTCACCCTCCATCCAAAAGTGTGTGTCTGGAAAGCATATGATATTATTTCACCCAGCAACACTACACTATATAAACACTCCTCCAACCCACCCACCCACCCACCCACACCCACCCCCCACCCCCACCCCCCACCTCCACACCCACACACCCACACCCACACACCCAAACACCCCCCCACACCCCCACACCCACCCAAAAAAACCCACCCCCCCCACCCCCCACCCCCCACCCCACCCCCACCCCCACCCCGACACCCACCCACCCTACCCACCCCCACACCCACCCACACACACACACACACACCATCCGTATCACTTGTGTAAAGGGGCAGGTATGACATAATAACACTGTTAACATTTCTAGTTCTTTCTCATCTCAAAAACAATGTCAGGGCGTGGTTTGGCGGGCTTGTTGATGTGGTTGGTTGGGCTTGGTGTGTTGGTGTTCGGGGTGGTAAGCCCATTGGCAGGATGGGCTGCGGCGAGACGGACGGCCAGCCTACTACAGGGGGACGCACACCTCTCCCAGCCCTCCTTTGGGCTGCTGGGGAGGCTCCTCCCTCAGCCACCCCCGGTGGCCACGCTATGCGGCCCCCCTCCCCGAGCTTTCCACCCACTGCCGCTGCTCACGTGGGTCCTGCACACCAGGTACCAGGAGAGGCTTAGGCAGTGCCAGGCCACACGGGATATGTGGGTGTGGTACGTCTTCCCCGGGTGGGTGATGACGCTGCTGGTGATGGCCGCACACCTGTGGGGTCGCAGGACCTTCAGCTACTTCTTCACCTCCGTCCTGTCCAAGACCTTCATCAGATTTTCTTTCTCCTTGCCATCCTTCCTGCTCACCACCCTTCCTTCCGCCTCCACCCATTCCACCTGCCTCCCCACCCTGCCGTACAGCTCCGTGAGCACCTTCTTCAACACCCTATCCTCCTCCCGTTTTTCCTCCTTCTCCATCATCTTCACCCTTTCACGTGTCATATCCTCTGCCTTTCCCATCATCAAGACATTCCTGACCCACCTTCCCACTCCCTTACTTGCCCAAGTTAACCCTGCCCAAACCCCCCACCTTACACCCACTGCCACCCCTGGACGGCACCTCCACCCCACCACACCCCCCATCGCCATCGCTGGCGGCCCCCTCCCCAGCAGGACCGGCCTCGGCTGCCAGTGAGGCTAAGGGCGACTGGCCGCATGTGTATGTGTTGTATCGTACACCCGTGCTGAACATGGCCTTGGTTAACGCATGAACACCACTGCCGCCCCCCTCACCCACTGACCGAGTGTGCGGTGGCCGCCCCAGGTATACGGTGTGATCAGTCCACCCTTTCATAGGGTCTATCACCTAACCCTTTTATAGGGTCTATCACCTCACCCTTTCATAGGGTCTATCGCTTCACCCTTTCGTAGGGTCTATCACTTCACCCTTCATAGGGTCTATCACCTCACTCTTTCATAGGGTCTATCACTTCACCCTTTCATAGGGTCTATCACTTCACCCTTTCATCACACCATTTGATAGGGTGCTGCCACTCCTTTCATTCGCCATCCCATCGTTTCTTCATTTTCTTCTTCACATTCTTCCCCATCACTGTAGCGTACTAATCACGGATAATATCGGTTTTCAGACCAGAATCATTCCCGTGAATTTTATTATGTTCTACACAATCATCTCTTCAAGTTCATCAACATTTTCCTTATACACTTCCGTCGCAATTTGGTTTTAAGGAAGATACAATAATATTTGGGTGTCATCATCCCACCCTCCCCCTTCCAACCCAGCTAGGATGACTTGCTAGCTCAACAAAATTCAGTTCAAACTGAGCTCTCGACGCCGGCGAGAAGCGAGCCAATCACAGCCATCACCAGATCACCTACAGCCAATCAGCTTTTGCGCTGCTCCCTCCACTACCTCCCGCTTTACTTTCAAAATCAGAGTAGAAATGGCGGTTCAGTGCAGCAGGTGTCCCTCGGTTCCCGGGCGCATTTTTCAAGGGTGTTTTGAAAACATTGTTTCATGCATCGAATTTCTTAGGTCCCACGGTGTTTTGCCCCTACATGTTCAGTGTCCCTATCTGACGAGTAAGGTAAGAAGATGTATGGTTTGAATAGTAGGTTACTTTCAGTTTGGGTTTGGTTGGGTTGGATTAGGTTAGGTTAGGTTAGGTTGGATTAGGTTTGGTTATGTTAGGTTAGGTTAGGTTTTAGGTTAGGTTAGGTTAGGATAAGTTTGAGCTTCGAATTTTACCCACGAAACCTAGGTTTTTCCGATGGATTATGGTATGATTCATTCGATTTTCAGTTTCATTTCAGTCGGAAATGACCATTTTCTACCCTCCCTAAAACCCCCGATTCCCCAAAGATCCCCCATTATTGCAGGGGGATGGGGGGGGGTCATATCTCAAAATCTGGTTATTTCCGACGGAAATGATGCTCAAAATCGAATGAATCACATCAAAATCCATCAGATAAACCTAAGTTTCGTGGGAAAAAGCAGTATGGGCAGAAAACCGATATTTACCCTGATCACTGCTGTTTCATCACTGTACTGATCACTGCTGTTTCATCACTGTACTGATTACTGCTGTTTCATCACTGTACTGATTACTGCTGTTTCATCACGGTACTGATTACTGCTGTTTCATCACGGTACTGATCACTGCTGTTTCATCACTGTACTGATTACTGCTGTTTCATCACTGTACTGATTACTGCTGTTTCATCACTGTACTGATTACTGCTGTTTCATCACTGTACTGATTACTGCTGTTTCATCACTGTACTGATTACTGCTGTTTCATCACTGTACTGATTACTGCTGTTTCATCACTGTACTGATTACTGCTGTTTCATCACTGTACTGATTAGCCTACTGCTGTTTCATCACGGTACTGATTACTGCTGTTTCATCACTGTACTGATTACTGCTGTTTCATCACTGTACTGATTACTGCTGTTTCATCACTGTACTGATTAGCCTACTGCTGTTTCATCACGGTACTGATCACTGCTGTTTCATCACTGTACTGATTACTGCTGTTTCATCACTGTACTGATTACTGCTGTTTCATCACTGTACTGATTAGCCTACTGCTGTTTCATCACGGTACTGATCACTGCTGTTTCATCACTGTACTGATCACTGCTGTTTCATCACTGTACTGATCACTGCTGTTTCATCACTGTACTGATCACTGCTGTTTCATCACTGTACTGATCACTGCTGTTTCATCACCGTATTGATCACTTGTTTCATCACTCTGTTGATCACTGCTGTTTCATCACTCAGCTGATCACTGCTGTTTCATCACTGCTGTTGTCAGCGCCATATATACTGTAACTCACTGCATTCCGGGCCGCCGCCAGTTACAGCAAAGGAATTGATTGGCAAGACTTAAGTAGCAAAGAAGGACCAAGTGCACTGTCTTCAAGGTTTGTAGAATTTATAAAGGATAACTTTATGTTTCAACATGTAAACAGACCCACAAGGTATAGAATGGGACAGGAGCCATCTGTGTTAGACTTGTTTTTTACCACAGAGGAACAAATGGTAAATGGTATAGACTACTTACCTCCTTTGGGATTGAGTGATCATGACATGTTACTAGTGAACTTAAATGTAAGTTTAAAAATAAAGACTGTGAAGAAAGTACATTATAAATATGAGAGAGGTAATTATGAGAAGGTAAATGATGAAATGTTGAAATTTGATTACAGTGAGGAGTTTAAAATAAGAATGTAAATGGAATGTGGGAAGCCTTTAAGAACAAGTTACAAGATGCAGTTGATAAGAACGTACCAAAAGTAGGAATGGATGAGACAAGAAGGGAAGAAAGGAGACAGATGTACATGAACAGAGAAGCGATGGATTCTTTACGAGGTAAGCGAAGATCGTGGAATATTAATTTGCTCAGTAAAACAGAGGAAAATTATCCTGTTTATACTGTGAAGAGGAACAAGCTTAGGAAATTAACAAGACAGCTTATGAAAAATTTTGAAAAAGATATTTCAGAAAACTGTAAACTTAATCCCAAGACATTTTGGAAATATGCTTCAAGTAAATTAAAAGTTAAAACAGGAGTGAGTGATTTACTCAACGTGATGGTGAACTGTGCAGCGAAAATGCAGGGAAAACTAAAATATTGAATGAATTTATTTCAATAGTGTATATACTACCGAGGACATCTTGAACATGCCACGGATGGAGAGCAGATGCAATAATAGGTGCAGTTTTATAAATGTAAATGTGGAGGATGTGCAGAAGAGGCTTAATGGATTAATTACTGCAAATTTGCCAGCCCAGATGAGTTACATCCCAGGGTATTGAAAGAAGCAAGCAGCAGCATAGCGAAGACTGTTTATGAGATTTGTCATATTTCAAAAGCGATGGGAAAACTTCCTGATGACTGGAAGGAAGGTTACGTAACACCAATGTTTGAGAGTGGTAACAGGAACTGTGCCAACAATTACAGACCAGTTACATTAACTTCAGTATTATGTAAAGTTATGGAGACCATTGTCAGGGATGTGATGATTAAACACATGATGGATAATGATTTATTCTGCGAAAATCAGTATGGATTTACCTCAGGTAGATCATGCATACTTCAGTTGCTGATCGCGATGTAGGAATGGTCTGATATTATGGATAAGAACGAACCTTTCGATATAGTGTATTTTGATTTTAGTAAGGCTTTTGATAAAGTTCCACATCTTAGATTGCTTAATAAAATAGAATCATGTGGATCTGGTGGAGGAGTACCGGCATGGATAAAAGATTTTCTTATTGGACGTTGGCAGCAAATGGTTGTGGAAGGGATGTATTCAGATTGGAAGCCTGGCACAAGTGGTGTACCGCAGGGTGGTGAGCTGTGACCATTATTATTTGTTATATATATAAATGACCTGCCAGATGTAGTTAAGGCAATGCTTAAGATATCTGCAGATCATACAAAGTTGTATGGTATGGACAAAACAGAAACTCAAATCCAAGCCCTGCAAAATGATATAGATAATATGTGTACCTGGACATCAGACTGGCAGCTGGAGTTTAAGGTAGATAAATGTAAGGTGATTCATTTTGGAAAAAGTAACCCAAGAAGCAGATATGCTATGGTAACTCAAAATGGTGTAAGGGAGATATCAGAGACCATGGTGGAGAAGGACTTGGGGATTCTAGTGGACAAGGATTTAACATTTCACAAGCAAGTAGCAGCCACAGTCAAAAAGGCCAACAATGTTTTGGGAGTAATAAGGAGAACATTTACACATCTGGATAGTCAAATGCTGGTCAGACTATATTGCTCAATGGTTAGACCAATTTTGGAGTATGGTACTTCAGTGTGGTCGGCGAGGTTTAAGATGGATATGGATCGTTTGGAGGCGGTACAGAGGAGAGCAACTCGATTGATTCCTGAAATTAGTGGACTGGATTATCAAAGAAGTCTTAGAGCGTTGGGGAAGAAAAGGAAATGATATACTGGATGTGTATAAAATAATTAACGGGCACGTAAGAATTGAGAAAGAAATATTTTTCGAGCTCCACGACTCCAGCACAAGAGGACATCATCTTAAGTTGAAAAAACAGTTCTTAAGGCTTGATGTAAGGAAATACTCATTCTCAAGAAGAATTGTTGATGCCTGAACTCTTTACCGGAAGATGTTGTGTCAGCTCCAAGTATTAAGAGTTTTAAAAAGAAACTGGACTGTTTTTGGAAAGAGTGCATTTTTTAATTACCACATTGATACAGATATATACCGCAGTCCTGATGCGCTGCCACCTAGTGTAGTACAGTATTAATGCAAAGGAATCTGGCATACAGGCGCAAGCCTTTCAGCCAGACCACTCGGTATGAAGCTATGAAGGTATCTGAAGATTTTTTCACATATCTCCCTGCCAGGATAAGACAATGCTACGGCACTACAGTAGGCTACTTTCTTTCCATAGCACTTCTTCGTGACTAGCTCCGTGTTCTTAGGCTAATCTCGTGTTACATTTTCAGCATTCAGGTGGCAGGGATGTCAGTTTTAGGCCAAGTTCATGTAAAAAGAGTAGAGCAACATTTGTATTTCCCTGACTCTTGACTGACCACTGCCATGTGTGTGTGTGTGTGTGTGTGTGTGTGTGTGTGTGTGTAGAAAGAGAAATGAGTAAGAAAGCTTGAATAACTGGAAGTGTACCATTGGAGTGGACTAAGACAATGACTGTGCATTAGTACACAAGTAATGGTGATAGGAGTGAGTGCAAACACTTTAGTGGTAGTAGTCTATTTGTTGCATGTCATAGGAAAAGTATTTACATTGATGAATAAATTCATAAGAATGCCTTGTGCGCAGCGAACACGGTGGTATAGTCTATGTGGTATAATATGTGCAGTGTGGTATTTAGTGCAGAAAGCATGTAAGAAAAACTCAAAGATATTTTTGGCATCATCTTGAAAAGGCATATCATAAAGTTCAAGCTGAAGTGTTATGGAAGAATCTACTTATGTATTATGCTCATTAAAAGTAGGTAAATGCTGTTAAGAGAATTTGCCATAGTGGGAAGCATGCTAATTGTGTAACAGTAGATGGAGGACTAAGTGGTTTCAGTTTCAGTGTTGCTGTAACACAGGAGTGTGTGATGTCACTGTGGTTTTTCAATATGCATGTAAATGGGGCTATGAGAGAGATCAATGGAGAATGTGATGGAGATGGTTATGAAAAGTGAAGGGTAGATTATCTCAAAACTGATTTATGCAGATGATGCTGTCTTCTTGCTGATAGTGAACAGGAGATCGGCAAATTGGTGCAGAGTTTTCTGGATATATGTTGGTGTATTTTTGAAGCACATGTAAATAAGAGTACAGTGATGACTGCCTAGAAAGAAACTGACTCTCAGGGTGCTGCAATAGCTAATCGAGAGACAATGAAGTAGCTCGGTGCAGTAAGGAAAAAGAAAGGCAGATGTGCAGTGAAAGCGGAGTGTAGAGCGACACAAGAGAAAGATGGCTGGTGCTACAATATGATGGCCTTGATACTAAGCATAGGTCTGAGAGGGGAGGTTGCAAAAGGACTGCATGATGGTGTGTCCCCACAATGAATGGCTGTGAAACTATTGGTTCCACATAAGAACAGGTCAGGAGTAAGAGCAGTTTCAAGAACGTGTATGGAAGGCATAGGGCAGATAGAACAAGAAATAATGTGTTTCGTTAAAGATGTAGAGTAAGGAAATCTGTTGGCAATTAGTCTGAAGGGAGCGCCCTTTGATACATGGTCATATGGAAAGACAGGATGCAAATAGGTTCGTCTGAACTTGGATTGAGTGTGTGTGTGTGTGTGTGTGTGTGTGTGTGTGTGTGTGTGTGTGTGGGTGTGTGTGGGTGTGGGTGTGTTTTCGTATTTATGTGTCTTTCTCCTTTTCTGTGTTTGCGTGTCTGTTTAGTGTGCGTTTTGTGACTGCACGTGAGTTCGTGTGTGTTTGCGTTTTGTGTGCGTCTGTTTGTGTTTGTGTGTGTTATCCATTGTGTTCATCTGAACACAATGGGTTGCCGGGCAAAGCTCCCCTTCTTCCTCAGTCCACCATCATTTTTTTCAGGGAATAGAACGGAGATATCGGGACGTTTCTGTCACCGGGTAATTCCAGCCCCTGGTCATATTGAAGGCGTCCATCTTCAGCACCAAACAGAGTTTTGAAAACGGTGTATATGTGAGTGAGTTTGAAGGATGAAGGAGGCTCGGCAGACCCATACGCACTGTACATGCAGTTAGATGGGTGTGAAAAAATAATACGAAATGTAAAATATACTACGTGTATTCTTTATGATGTAATGAAGTTCTGGTAACTTTGAAACAAATTTCTTACCTCTGCTAATTTAATAGTATTCTAAACAAAATGAAATAATCAGGCTGTATCAAGCATAAGATGAATTATGACATCCTCATGGAAAAGGGGATAGGTAGAAATGTTCACGCCCACATGGGTTATTGAAAGTTCGTCTGCCGTTCGGAAGGGAGTTCGACCCCATTCTGTAACCGGGAATATGTTGATATTTGAAATTCTTTGAAACAGATTTTACCGATTTTCAGTAAAACTCACTGAAATGTCATAAACACACACACACACACACACATTCACAAGTACCATCCCAGCAGCTGTAAATGAAAGAGCCAATGCATGTAATCAATATGGACTGCGGGTATCAGAACCAAAGTGGTGACATCTGAAAGAGTGTGGCAGACAGGAGGGCTGCTGCACCTCAGAGAACAGGTTATTGAGTTTATGCACGGGGTCAGACCCGGTCAGGTGTAAAGGTTCATGACATTCCTTGACATTACCCGTTGGAGGATTAAAGGTCATCTTGAAATACTACATCTGGAATGACGCGGAGGAATACTGAATGAGAGGCAATCAGTTTTAATTACGGCTCTCGTAAACATTCCAAGCCCTGACATCTATAACTATCAAACGTTTTATCAGGGCAATATCCCAATAATTAACTTCATTCCCGTTATGTGTTCTGTACAGTATTACAGTATACTAATGCTACCAATGAGCGATTTAATTCAGTTTTGGAGAGGTCGTTCGTGACGAAGGGGATCAGTGAAAGCTATGTCTAACCTTTCTATCTTGAAAAATCTACCTTGACTTGCATATAATTGTTTGGAAATAACAAGGCTGAAGTTAAAAAGACGTCCGCGTAATGAAACGAAGTTAATTTCTAATATTCTAGCTACCACCAAACGACTTGATTCGTTTTAGAAAAGAACTCTCATATTGAATGGGATAAAAAAGGCAAGATGCACCTAATAAATTGAGTGGAACTGACTGGCGATGTCGAAAAAGAAAAAGTCGATATTGAAGCATTAAATTTCACACTGCTTTCAATCCCTTCAGTCACAGGACGTCATACTCAAGCTTAACCATAGTGTTTGGTGCTGCCCAGAAGGAAGTATAAAGGACGTTGTCGTGATGAAGAGATTAATATTAGTACTGAACAAGAATTATCAAGACACAGGGATTGACGTGATGTTATCATGCATCACAGTCTATACAATAATTTACACATAGTTTTACCTGCTTCATTTCTTATGCTCCAACTCCCAGGAAGCCTCGCACCTTGCCACACACATGAGCGCAATATGCATGTAAGTATGAGTGAATGCATGCATTCACACACACACACACACACACACACACACACACACACACACACGCACACACACACGCACACACACACACACACACACACACACACAAACAAACAAACAAACACATACGAACACACACAAACGCAAACACTACACTACTAACACACAAGCATAAACGCATACTAACACACGCAAACACATGCTAACACACACAAACACATACTAACACACACAAACATAAACAGACGCACACAAAACACACACACACAAACTCACGTACAGTCGCAAAACACACACAAAAACAGACACACAAACACAAACAAGGAGAAACACACACACACACACACACACACACACACACACACACACACACACACACACACACACACACACACCAATCCTCGTATAGTCTAATAGCATACATTAATTCTATGGGAAGAATGGAACTTAACTAAAACTTACAGCTTTAATGCCGCTGGTGCAGTAGATGTAGTCTTAGCTCGTCTTTGTTGCACACATGGCTGCATCGCTTGGCACATGGACGAAACAGGAAGATCATAGCGTCGTCATTCTTGCTGTCTGCGGACATTGTTGGTTATTTTGGAGGAGAAATTTGGGACTTGGCCTGAAATTACAGTCTCTCCATCTTGAATATTGAGTTGTGGAAAGTCATTGACATTTGAATATCTATATTATAATGATCCGATTTCTGTATGTTTGTTGGTTTATTGGTTCGTCCGTTTGTGACCGTAACACAGCAAAAACGGCGCATTGTAGGGCGATTTTTGTTGGACCAAGGTACCACTAAAATGTTCTAACTTGAAGAATAAAACAATTTCCAGTCCAGTCAGGCCACTGGCTCCCGAGTTATGGCATTTATGGTCTTTTACTCGGCGGCCTTTAGGCGGATCACTTTCTTTGTGGGCAATGAAGTTACCGTAATACAGTCGAAAGTACAGAACGTTGTGAAGTATTTGTTATAACAGGATAGCCTACCGTTACAATGCTCAAAGTTGAAGAATAAAACAATTTCCTGTCCAATCGAGCCACCGCTTCCCGAGTTACGACTCAATTCTGGCTTTTTGACATCGAGAGGAAAGACAGCTTTTGGCGGCCTTTAAGCGAGTAATGGTAATTACTAAGAAGTTCTATTGAAAGTCTGTAAAGCAGCAGCCTTGTCTTTGCCACCACTGACGTGTGATACGCGCAAGTCTGGGACAAGGTGGAGTAAAAACAGTATAATAATTGTCGTCTTTAACATTTTCATTAGCAGAGGTCATACCTAAGTTCACTTATCGCGTCTTGTGGTTGCACGATTAAAATAATTCTGTATAAGATGTCAGCGCACTGAATGGGTGTTATTGTTGTTACTGTAGTTGTTGTGGTGGTGGCTGCAATGGAGTTGGCTGTAGTGGTGGTGGTGGTGGTGGTGGTGGTCCCAGGCTCATCCGGCGGTAATCACAGTCAACTGCAGGCTGAAAAACCCTTCTCCTTCGGTAAATCCATCCTCCTCTCGAAAGACAAGGAGGGAGCTGAGGGACGTTTGTAGTGTATAGCAAGGAACTCTGTGGCACCGCGTGAAGGTGTCCCTCTCCAGCATCAAACAACGGCTGCAACAGCGCAAGACATCTGTACGCGTCAAATGTCACATTTACCTTTTCGGTATCCGTATTTTCTTGTCTTGTGCATTGAATACACTGCTTGGTGATTCTTCCGGCTTGGGCTCTCCTGTTCCTGTTCCTGGCACACCATGATGATGAAACTTATGATCACTATATTAATCATGACCGTAATGATGATAAAAACTTAATCAATGATGATATTCATTCTGTTGATGACTATGATAACGACAATGATGAAGATAATGACGAACACAGTGATGAGGATGAATCGTGATGATGTTGATTGTGATGGTGATGATTACGACAGTGGTGATATTAGTATGGATAAAGTAACCTGCTAGTCAGGAAGGATATAACATACTAGGCTACTTGCAAGACGATCATTTCTTTATATTACAAATAACAAAGGGCAATGTGAGTGCACTGAAATATTTAGGTAGTGTGATGAGTAAGGATGAAAGCTTAGACTTTAGAGAATGAAGTGCAAGAAAGGGTACAACAGAGGAGGAAGGTCCCTGTTTCACAGACAGCAGTGATAAGGAATAGGGAAGTGAGAATAGAAATTACAATGTCGTTGCACAGCAGTTCTGTGAGAGACTTGTTAATATTTCCAAGACAAATAAAAATAGTCCCATACTATTCTTTACCTCTCCTGTTACTACATGACATCTGTTGTATGCGATAATCGCTTCTGGCTTTGTCTATTCCCAGGCAAAACATCGCTGTCCTTATTTTGAAAACTAGATGTTCCTGGGTGAGTGATGGAGATGGGGGTTGTGCCACGTTCCTCGAACCTCAAGCGCTGTTTATGTGGTGTTCGAGACCTTGTACAAATATTCAAAACAAACTTGACAACTGTACCTTTGAGATTTTTAAGTGTGTATGCGTTAGTGGCTGACTTGCACACTCTTGACATGGGCGGTTCTAGCCGTGTTTTACTGCTCGTGAAGGGCTACTGATCTGCCGAACCGTACAACACCAATTTCTATCAGTCGAAAAGTGACCCAATACAGAGAATTGGCTATTTAGTACATGTACTGATTCTGAGACTCCCTCTGTTGTGAAATTGGTGGTATAAAGAAATGATAAAATAAAAGATGAATATATCCATCATTACTTCCACAGAGAATGAGATACCCTTCTCTTAGATGCCTCATATGTTTACACCTGTATTTTTCTTTAATACTGAGTAGTATGCAACCTTAACTTGGCTGGTACTGTCGCCCTTTCTTTATACCTTCATTCCACCTCATTCAAAAATGGCGTTTTCCATAACATTCAGCTATCTCTATTTGCATTAATATGACTATCCATATATCTGTTTATCTACATTCTGATGCTGCATCTTATGAAGGATGGCTTCGTATGTGTTCCCTTTCACTAACGACCTTTCTTCCAACGACACACAATATGGATCGGAGTCCTCTTTTCCCCTACAACATTGCAGACAAGTGACAGGGAAAACATTCGACTCAGAACGGAATTGCTGACACTGTTGGTCACACACACAGTACGAGGTATGAATGGAAAGACGGAGGGACGAGAGGAAATGTGATATGGGTAACTAGGTTATATATCTGCTGAAAGAGACTGAACTGGGAGACTGGGGGGTGAGAGAAAGATACCGGAAGAGTGGTGACGAGTAAAGCATGAAGTACATGAAAAAAAAAAAAAATCATTCTGTGGTCGAATGCTAATCGTCTGCCAAAGTATGTTGTTGGCTAAAGCACAAGCTCCCTACAAACCAGTCTGAAGAAACCATTCAAAACTTCACGGAATTCAGTCATCGCGTTTCAAAGTCAACCTATATTAGAAAATATATTGTGGCTGGCAATAGGTCACCTTTGATCCAATCCTCACCAAAAGTAACAGGCTTTTGCAGTTGCTGTTTCCTGAAGGTCTGGTGAAAATTCGTCCACAACTTTTCGAGATATTTTGGCAACACACACACACACACACACACACACACACACACACACACACACACACACACACACACACACACACACACACACACACACACACACACACACACACACACACACACACACACACACACACACACACACACACACACACACACACAACCTTGCTAATAGCAGGTGATAACAAAAATAAAACTTAGGAATAGCTTTCTACTGTACGAGGGCCAGTGTGACAATCATATTTACAGTCATCCTGTAGAATACACATCCACGTTCCCAGCCGTACTGCTGGGTGGACGGGGACACAGGAGAAACATCTCTGATCGAAAATTTAGTTGACCCAGGAATGTGTTCCTTGCTTTCTTTCTTTCTGTTTTTTTTGTGTGTGTGGGCCTAAGTTGTATGTACTAATCAATACACTATCAACTTACTTAGGCATGAACTATGTCTAAATTGCATATTTATGTAGAACAGATATGATAAATTGTGACTAAAATTAATGATTGGTCTTCAAACATGAGGTAACAACCAGTAATCTCTCCTCAAACTCATCGTCATTGAGGAGCAGACTCCGCGGAGAACATAACCTCACCCTCCACCTACACCCATGAGGGGGTCCTTCATACAACCCTCCAGGCAGCGACTCTTCCCTCTCTAAGTATTTCTCGTCATGAAAGATCAACCTGCTCCAGCAGCGAGTTCCTTGTTCTTTCCCTTGGTCTCCACCCCCAGTTAACTATCTTAGAGATCACCCTATGGGTAGGGTCAGCCTCAGGAAAACGGGCCTCGTTTCCATATAATTGGGGCTGAGGCTGACGTACGAGTATTTTGTGGGTAATAGGCCTCGATTCAGTCTCACGGAGTAGTCATTCATTACATCCTGGTCATACAAGCGATATCCCATGATCCTGCTAAGGCACTTAGTACCAAAGGAGTAAATTCACTGCCTCGAGTCACTGTTTAGCGTCCAAGTCTGACAGCCATAGAGCATAACGGAGCACCAATGACTTAAAGATGCGAATTTTCGTCCTTCTACACAAATAATGACAATGTCAAACACCCGAATTGCTTTAATTCATAATGCCATAGGCCAGACCAATGTGACGAGAATTCTCACCTTCTGACCTACCATTGTAATTTACCACACTACCAAACTGAGTGAACCGTTTCAAGACTCCACATTCTCACCACATGCTTGGACAGACTGAACTGCATCATCAAACAAGCCATCAAATGTAAGGACATTGGTCTTGGCCCAAGAGATCTTTAATCCCAATGGCTTCACATTGTCATAAAATTCCTTGAGGACGCTCAGTAGCATCTCAAGTAACTCTGCTACGATAATTGCATCATCAGCAAAGTCAAAGGCAGTTCCCCTAAATTTGCCAATTGATACTCCACAGAGGCTTTGAATTAGCTTGGCCAAGTACCCAACCAATGAATGTGTTGAAAAGCATGGGGACAATGTCACATCCCTGTCTTACTCCAGCACACTTGACAGCATTCTCAGTGTATGAATACAGGTCAGCAGACAGTCGGATCATCCCTGGGGCTCACGGAGTTGCAGGAATTCCCATAGTACCTCCCAATTTACTGAGACAAACACCGGCTTGAGATCTATATCAGCTGCAAGCAAACCTCGTTGATAGGCTACTCAATATGGCAATCCAAGAGAACCCGAAGAGCTAGGATATGGTCAAACGTAGACTTCTTGGGTGTGAATCCGGACTACTCAGGCCTCCGAAACTTTGTCAAATGGTCCTGGATACGCATCAGGAGAATTAAAGCTAGAACATTGCTTGGTACACTGAGCACTGTAATACCATGGTAATTACTAGTCATGCTGATCTCCTTTCCCTTTCCAGACAGAGGTTACCCAATCCCTAGTACAGTCTGGAGGACCACTCTGCCTAATGGCTTCTGTGACTGCATGCAATGCCCTAATCATGGCTTCACCCCCAAGCTTTGATCAGTTCTGCCCGGATGCTACAAAACCAGTTGCTCTACCACTTTTCAACCTATCCACTGCCTTCTTGATTTCCTCAAGAGAAGGCATGGTATCATCAACTGGTCAGAAAACAACGTTTGTACATCTGCTGAAAGTAGTTCTCCACTGGGAGATTCAGCCAAATACAGAGTCTCAAAGTACTCAGTCCAAAGAGCTGAAGACTCACTTGCTTCTGACATGAGCTGTCCATCTGCTGCTAGAACATAGTTAACCCGAAAGGTTGGTCTGGAATGCAGCTTCTTCAAGGTTCAGTAATCAGGCCAAAAGTCATTCACATGAAAATGACCTTCAACCTTCTCAGTAATTTCCCCTGACATAATTCTCTTTGTCTTATCCCAGCAAAACTCATGACCATCGAAACTGAACTCTGCTGCTCCCGATCTCCAGCCAATCTGGCAGCACGACTTTCCTCAGTTGTGGCCAGTGTCCCCAGTGAGACAAAACCCTTTCTTGATCTCGGGTGCTCTTTACTGCAATCATCAGCTACTGCCAGGGTAGCACGTTTAAATTTTTTCCATAATAACAGGGTCCTCGAGAGTACAGAAGGCTTCAAACAGATTTATAAATACACTCCTCATTCATGAGTTTCTTAAGATAAAAAAGTTTTTGGCAGAATCTTGAGCTTCTCTCAGTTTTGATTTGTAATCCTAGAGTGGCAACAGCATGTCTGTGATCAACAGAAAAGAACTCTGCACTCCTAAAAACCATGCAGTTCTGAAGGATCCTCAACATATTGGAATGCCAAGTCCAACAGTGAAACTTTGGCTGCTGGAACCAGGATCCAGCAATTCTCAACTGGTAGGATTTTGTGAAATTCAAATGATAAGAACTATTGGAATTTCTGGTTTCACAGCCTGGGAGCCTACACATTCCTTGAATCTT
This sequence comes from Coenobita brevimanus, assembly GCF_032717465.1. Classification (NCBI taxonomy): domain Eukaryota; kingdom Metazoa; phylum Arthropoda; class Malacostraca; order Decapoda; family Coenobitidae; genus Coenobita; species Coenobita brevimanus. The sequence continues at coordinate 5,749,306 of NC_137043.1, read as the reverse complement.
TCCCTGTCAGTGCCAGTAACCGCACTGAAGTCACCCAGGATCAAGAGTGTATCCCAAGTGGAGCACTGTTCCACAACTGAGCCAAGGTTAACATAGAACACCATCAAGATCACTCACCTCAGTTGAAGCGTGCATGGCAATCAGTGATATGAAGCTCAAAATCAAGCCCAGTGGTGAAGATCTGGCCACTGGAACTAGGATCCAGCAATTCTCATCGTATAGGACTTCGTGAAATTCAAAAGGTAAGAACTACTGGAAGTCCTGGTACCAGAGCCTTGGGGACTTACACATTCCCCGATGCCTTCCTTCTCAGTGCCAGTAACCGCACTGAAGTCACCCAGGATCATGAGTGTATCCTGCGAGGGGCACTGTTCCACACCCGAATCAAGTCTAGGGTAGAACAGCTCCTTCTCTTCAAGATCACTCATCTCAGTCGAAGCGTAAGTGGCAATAAACGAAATGAAGACCAAGAAGTGCTTCAACTTTGCCAGTGCTATGCGTTCTTCAACTGCAGTAACCCAGTCGACACGAGACAAATTTAGCAGCAATTGTCATACAACACCTCTTAGCTGGGGACCATCGTCACAGCCAGGCCAGTAGTATGTATAACCATCACTACTGATCTCACCATGCCTGGGCCACCTCCCTTCATACATTGCAGTTATGCCAATCCCCAGTCGCCCCAACTGTACGAGTCATTCAAAACCAATGGGTTTTCTCGTCAATTCTCTCATGATAGGGACAACTCTTGCATTCTGTCCCAGCTGACGTTGACATTATTTTCAGCTAAGAATGAGTGATGCAAACTTGAGTGTTACAAAGGGGTGGGTGCAACAGACTGGGATCTCAGTATTTAATAGATTACTATTCCAAAGGTATAATTCCACTTTCCATATCCTGAAAAAAAAAAAAAAAACAGTAATTTTAAAGAGGTCATCACTGAGAGAATTGGAAATTTGAGTAGAATTATTTTCATAAACAAATCGTATACATATTAGACCATTCCACACATCTTAAGTGATTACAATCCATATTAGATTATTCGAAATATCCTGGGAATATTTGATAAATTATAATGGGCCAAATTCACAGCCACTGGGAACACCAGTACTGACATAACTGAATTTTTTGCAATGACTGTTCTTTTGAGACTGAATAATGATATGCAGAAAACGTCGTCCAATACTCATCATGAGTAATTCATATACAGTGCCCATGTAGATGACAATCAAACTCAAAACAGTCCATGTGCAGTGAGATGAGTTCCTTGCTCACCTTTTCAAAGTCATACAAAACAGTTCAGTATGCCAATAGATAAAGTCACTAGATACGACGAAAAGTTACTGGAAGAGATAAGAAAAATTATTAAGAGTAATAAGAGAGAGATCGTAGAGAGGTGAAAAGTTTAGTAGTCAGAAAAAAATGGAGGCAGTTGCATAAAAAAAAAAAAAAAATGGTAGAGATCAGTAGAAAATATTGCGTTGGTATTGTCTACAGAGGTTTAGCTATGGAGACCGTATTGTGTAGCAGAGAGAAGGCGGCGTCTGGCGGATCCGAGAAATGTGTGGAAGTTTAGCCAGAACGTGACTCGCCTGGCTGAAGAATAGAGTGGTTAGGCTCACCAGCGGTCATGGGCAAGGGAACGATAAATAATGGAAATAAAAAGAATAACCTGAAGAAATGATGAAAAAGAAAAAGGAAGACACATATGATGAAAACATGACTATGGTCGGATTGCTTGACATGACAGGGTCACTTCCACCACTTGAACAGAAAGTTGTGGTTGCATGAAACTCAGTAAGGTTTAACTGTGATGTAGGAATAAGTCTGCTTGGTTACTTATGAAATAAACCTTGCTATCTGATTAAACGTGCTTCAAATGGGTTAAGGAACTTCATTAGGTAAAAAAAAAAAAAAAATACTTAATATCACTAGGAGTCAATGGGAGATCGATGATGTGTGAAAGAGGTGGAAGGTAGGCTTTATCATGAAAAAAATATAAACGCATATATAACTATAATTTAAAGAATAGAGTATTTGTGACAGTCAGTAGGAAGAGAAGGGTGTAAAATGGAATGGAAAACGTAAAGTATAATATACATTAACACTATCTATCTATCTATCTATAGCCCGACGCCCTAATCCCGCAAAGGGTGGCCGCAGACAAAACGCCTCCAAGTCGCTCTGTCACCCACCATTTGACTACCCTTCCCCCAACTCACCCCCCCTTCCCTCATATACCTCTCAACTCCATCCCTTCACCTCATCCTCGGTCTACCCCTCCCTCTCCCTCCCTCCACCTCACCTACATACACCCTCTTAGTCAGTCTTTCATTCTCCATTCTCTCCACATGTCCAAACCACCTCAGTGTATTTCTCCTAATCTTCTCAACCACATCCACATCCACCCCACAACGATCCTTCACTTCTTCATTCGTCAACCTGTCCCTCCATGTCACTCCACATGCTCCTCTCAAGTAACTCATTTCCACTGCTCTCACTCTTGACTTGTTCCCCTCTTGCAAGGTCCACGCCTCGCTTCCATACGTCAGGGTAGGGATCACAATACTATCATGTAGTGACTTCTTAACTTCCATACTCACCTCCCTATTTCTCATCACTGCTTTCAGTGAACCAAAAACCTTCCGTCCCTGCTGTACCTTTTCACGCACTTCATCCCCCAAAGTTCCATCCTTACTCATCACACTACCCAAGTACTTGAATGCACTCCCATTCTCCATATCCTCACCATCCAACCTCACTGTACATTCTGTGACTTCATTCCTCTCAAACACCATAACTTTACTTTTGTTTACATTAACTTTCAACTTCCTCCTCCTACACACTGTCCCAAATTCATTCACCAAACCTTGCAACTTCCATTCATCTTCACTCAACAATACTGTATCATCAGCAAACAGCAACACTGGAATCTTCCAAATCTCACCCTCATTCATTAGAGCCACCCCCCTATCCACTGCCCTACCTTGCACCTCCTTTACAACCCCATCCATGTATATATTAAACAGCCATGGAGACATCACACAACCCTGTTTCAGTCCCACACTGAGATCAAAGAACTCACTCAGCTCACCATCCACTCGCACCGTAGCCCTAGCTCCTTCGTACATACTCTTCACAGCACTCAACAATTTCCCATCCAGTCCATATATTTTTAATACCTTCCACATACCTTGCCTATCTATTCTGTCATAAGCTTTCTCCAAGTCCATGAAGGCAGCATACACTTTCTTTCCCTTCTCTAGATACTTCTCCATTAAACATCTTAGAACAAATATCTGATCTACCCGCCCTTTTCCCTTCCTAAATCCCCCTTGTTCTTCTCCAACTAGCTCCTCTGTCATATGCCTAACCCTATCAATGAGTATTCTACCATATATTTTACCAGTCACACTAAGAAGGCAAATACCCCTATGGTTACCACATACTTCTCTCTTCCCTTTTCCTTTGTATAAAGGAACAATTATACCTGATTTCCAGTCCTCTGGAACCCTTCCCTCTTCCCAAGCCAATCTACACAACTTCCATATCCACTCTGCAAAAATCTCACCCCCATACCTCAGCATTTCACTACACACTCCATCAATTCCTGGGGTCTTTCCCAACTTGATCTTCTTCATTGCTTCCACTACTTCCTCCCTACTGATCCCTTCCTCCCTCCTCTCATCTCTTCTTCTCCCAGCCATTCCCCAACCACTTATACTCGCACTGCTGTCACTCTCTACATTCAACAAATCCTCAAAGTGCTCCTTCCATCTCCTCTATTTCTCTCTCTTCTCCACCAACAATCTATTATTCCTATCTTTCACTCCCCTACTATTTCCCATTTCACACTGCCTTACTTTCTTTACCTCCTTCCAAAACAATTTCCTACTCTCCCTCCATTTCACACTCAGATTCCTCCCAAAATCTTCATCCACTTTCTTCTTACTCTTCTTCACCAGTCTCTTCACCTCTCTTCTCCTGCTCACATATACCTCTCTCTTCTCTCTCTCGTCTTCTCCTCTACCTCTACTACTAACCATTCACTATATGCCTTCTTCTTTTGTTCCACAGCTCGTTTCACCTGATCATTCCACCATGCTGTCCCTTGCACACCCTTGCATCTCCTCCTTACTCCACAAACCACCTCACACGATACGACTATCTCTTCCGTAAATATCTTACATACGTCTTCCACCCCTTCCATCTGCTCTAACTCATACCTTCCCAATCTTTCTTCCACTATGCTCTTATACTTTGCCATTTTCTCACTATCTTGTAATTTCTCCACTCTTCTCACAGGAGCTGTTTCCTCCTGTCTTCCCCTTCGTCTCCTCAATCACTTTCTTTGCAGCTCTACCTTGGTCATCACTAAGTGATGGTCCGAGACTCCATTCCCCCACCCTTTCCACACTCTTGCATCCAACACTTGTCTTCTCATTCGCTCATCCACACACACGTAGTCTATCATTGCCTTTCGTTCAACAAGTTCACCATTCATCCTCCTCATTACTCTCCATGTATACCGGTGGATTATCATATGTCGAAAGTAGATGTTGGCTATTGCCAACCCCTTACCAGCACAAATGTCCACCAAAGCACTACCATTCCCATCTACTTCAGCTGGCACACCCCGCTGACGAACCACTCCATCCACTCGTACATTCACAACTTTGCCATTCATGTCTCCAATCAAAAGCACTCTCTCTCGCTCCTCTCAAATTTGTCCATACATGCGTCTACTTTCGCCCAAAACTCATCTTTCACTCTTGCCACTCGGTCCTCTGTCGGAGGATACACACATACAATCGCCCACGCTTGTATACCTACTTTCATCCTCACCCATACAATTCTTGCACCCACTGTTCCATACTCTTTTATATTCTCCTTCCACTTCTTGCTTATCATCAGACAAACTCCCTCTCTTGCCCTCTGATTCTCACTGACTCCCGCACATATACCTAAACCATATTCCCATTCTCTCACCCTTTCACCTTTCCATTTAGTTTCAATCAATCCACTTATTATCCACTTTTGCATCCTCAAGCACCTGAACAATCTCTCTCTCTTTCACTTCATCATTCACTCCTCTCACATTCCATGTTCCCACCCTCAGAATGTCCTTTGTCCGTTCCTTAGTCGTCAACGTATGGTCCGTCCTGGTCCGAGGCGCTTTTGGCCGCGCGCTTGTTTAGTTAGTTCTCTTTACGGGGTGGGGCACTAACCCACCACCAACCCTTTTAGTCGCCTCGTACGACAAGCAGAGATACTGGGGGAGTATTCTTGAAACCCCCCTACCCCCAGGGGGACACAAATACCCCTTAAATCAAGTACTGTGGGAAATACCGGCAATTCAGACGATCCATGTTCCATACATCCTTCGACACGTAGAATTTTACTATAGACAAAAATTAAGACTGGCTCTGAAACACATACCCTTAAGAGGAAATCAACTTATTTGTCAAAAAATGTAGTAATCCATATGCAGTAACTGAAGGGATGTGAAAATGAAGTAGAATGACCAACCAACTTTTAAAAGAAATAACAAACAAATGGAGCAGATAAAATTTGTACTTACATTTGTAGATCAGGTACAGCACAACTAATTACCTGAAAAAAGAGGAAACCACTTGATAAGAGGATGAATGATTGATTCCAAATGAATCTTATAATAAAACAGTGTATGAATAAAACATGACAAGCTAGCTTCCTGCATTGTTAATTTAATAGGTCATAGAGCTACCGCATATGAGCTGAACTCCTACCTACAGTAATCATAATGGCTGTCAATAAATACATGTACAGCAACATATTAAGTGTGATTTACGAACAATGATGGAGAGAAGCCTTAACTGATACAGCTTTCTCTCCTTAGGATGGCCCAGATTTTCGTCCTTTTGTAGCTATTTCTGGTAGTTCAGAGGCATAAAAAGACAGGCCAAGTTATGTTAATCGAGTTAAGTTCAACACATGTGATGCAGGGTTCTGGCATTGGCGTTGTCTGAAATCCCTATCAGAATCAGTCAAATAATTCAATGCTTCCTCTTAAAGGAATACCCGTATGGGTGCTGGCCATGGTACAGCCGATGTTTTCAGTGGATTAGGAGCTAAACTAAGGTTACTTGTCAACAGTTGCCGGAACTGGAAATCGATGAGAGAAAGAAAAGCTAAGTTGTATGATAAGATTATTGTATCAAAGTGATAATCTGAACTTCGACTTTGAATATCAAATACTTATTTATTTATATTTTGTATTTATCTTTTATCATATACTGTTCATTCATTCGTACAGAATAACAAATATAAATGAGTTCAAGTGTATATAAAAGCTAACCCATATCACTGCAATTCATATAACATAACTTAATAGAATACATGCATATGGGGTAAAAAGCAAAATCTACAGTTCGATAATGAATCGTCTCATGCACAGGCTGCAGCAAGTGTCTGTGGGAGGTGCATTATCGGGATAGAAACAATAGCAAGCGGAGTTCCACAAGGGTCAGCCTTAGGAACTGTATTGCTCTTGATAACTGCCAATAAGGTAAAGTGACGGGCACACGTCATGAGATGCTTAGCCGCGGTGATCTAAACATAAACCTTTGAGCCTGTGGCGGGTTATTCACCCAATATCCTGGGATACAAGGCCAGTGCATCATCCATGTTACCACCGTTACCTTCTGTTGGTGTTATCCTTGGTCCTTATTTTACCTTCCATCCCACAAAAGGTGGATGGACATTGGACACCTGATTAGAGTGACGGCAGCTGCCAGCACCAGGATTCGAACCCTGGCGCTAATGGGTCGGCAGCTTTGCCGTTAGCAACACTGACCACTAAGCCACCACGGCTGGTGATTTTCCCATTAATGTTAGCTGAACAGTTAGACTGTTCGCCGACGATACTAATGTATAGAAGGGATGACAGAGATTTAGACATTACTCGACTTCAGAGGAACTTGGATAGTTTGTACTGTTAGTCGGGAAGCGGCCCCATTTAATAAGACCTAATGCAAAATAATGCATTTTGGGCATACCAACAATATAGAGACTTACCACCCGGACAAAAATAATCTAAATATGTCAATGGCCATTACAGAGGAGAACAATGGACTTTGAGTTCTGTTCGATTCTTTGAATTTTTCAAAGCATGTTAGCATATTATCAGATAAGACAAATTTTATGGTTGGTGTTATCAAAAGATGCTTCAGGAAATTAGCAAAGGATTACTCACGTTGTACAAGTCTCTTGTTCGGCCTTCGTTGGAATATTGTTCCACTGTATGATCACCAGTATTTAAGAAAGATGTTGATACCTTCGAGAAAGTTCAACGGATGATAACCAAGATTCTTCCAAAGATTTGTAACTTACACAGAAAGGATAAAGTACCGAGAACTGCCAAGTTTATCCTATAGAAGGAAGCAAGCAGATGTGTTGCGAGTTTTTAAGATAATATCTGGTGTCGATCACCGGGACTATAAATTTTTTCCAGTCAGAAAGAATATAAGTACATGAGGATATTCCAAAAAGTTTTTCAAGCCTCATGCTACACGAATGCAGTGGAACAACAGTTGGTATAGGATAATTCAAAACTGGAAATCACTTCCTGAAAAAAGTAGTGGAAAGCGATTCACATTAGTTCAAGACAGCACTTGAGAGCCAATGAAAACATGACCCACATAAATACAGCAACACTTTCCACCCCTGCACACCTGGCTTTTTGAGAATGTGGGCTTCAGAGAGGCACATAAGCAATTGGCTTCAAGGTCTAATGCAGCTTCTTCATCTACACTGAAACCACTAGGTCGCCCGTGTGAGGTGTGAGCACTATAGAAATTTTCGTTTATGTGATGATCCCCAATTGTCGCATCATTTGTTTTCAGTTTGGTAAATAAATCAGTTACAGGTACAGTACGTGGTACAGCATCACTGGCGGTCAGTGAGAGGAGAAGGATACATTACGGAAGAGAAAAGGTAACCTCAGTCAGATAACTGTATAATTGAACATAAGAGGGATCAGTAAAACAGAGGAAAAAATTATCCAGATTAGACAAGGGCAGTATGAAAATATGACAAGTATCAGTTGCAGTAAATAGGATGTTATACTTTGAGAATGAGAGGGCAAATAAATTTAGAATTGAACACAGGAATAATGAAAGTAAGATAAATATCAGAGGTGACACAGAGAAACGTAAAGAATGTAATGGAAACGATATATACTGAATAAATTGAAGAATATAGTGAAAATGTGTGTCTGTGAGAGTCAGCAGGTATGACATAAATAAACGTGAAAGATATTTCATACGCTCAGATGAAGGAGTTTACGTTTTGCTGTATTAGAAAAGAATATAATGAATGCATGATGCGTATTTACTGTGGTTGTCAGTGAGAAGAGGACAAAGAATAGAAGGGGAACTATTTGGACTCAGAAAAGAATACCTTGCATAACTAAGATGCCAAATGAAATTACCGGCATGTCTTTATTATACGTTCTCTTATAGCCAGACGATTTTATACAGTTCAGGAGAAACCTTTTCTAACTGAAATTACCGTCAGTGAGCTCCCTGTCCCCCTTACAAAGCTTACCATGTTGGGGATTCTTTGTTCATAATGCTTACAAATCAAGTGTGGCAGCGACCTCGAGAATACGACTATTAGTTGTCCTAATCTCTGAACTCCTCTTTTGGATTTGGAAGAATTAACAGAAAACAGGAGAGCCAAAATCTCTCTCTCTCTCTCTCTCCCTCTCTCTCTCTCAGTTGAAATACACCCCCTGGACTACCCCTGGGCGTTACCCACAATAGAATAGAATACTAGAGTTGTTCCGTACATAAGACATAATGGTTATAGTATTAACTACTTTATTCTTCCATGACCTACTCTCCACTGAACAAAATCATTTCGAGTAAACTGGAACAAAATATTATAGATGTCCCGATCATGAGATAGTCAAAGTGTATTATACATGACAAATCGTTTAATAGTTAGTGTTACGAAGTCTCCCTAGCCAACCAGGCTACGACCCATCATATTATTCCTAACCTCAGCACTGCTATGTTGGATACGGTTCCTCTGATGTGGTTGTGATAGTATTTATTGTCTGAGAGGGGGGCCAGAAAGAGTCATATTAACTGAAGATGGAGATAAATGTGACCACGATACTGTTTCCTTGGATCATATTAGGTCAAGGGAAAGATTAACGAGACTAAAGAAAGATTTGTGGGAGGGAAACATTAGGAGTTTATGTAAGTGTGAGACAAAAATGTGATGAGGACAGCTAGTCCTTCCATGTCATGGTTGTAGGCAATTATGCTGTAAAAACAAAATATCATAATGCTTCTCACTGGCGTTGTTTCTCAATCCTGAACAACATCTCTTTAAGTAACTAAGTGTATAAAACAGAGTTACTGAATGCAGGTGGGGGCGGCGAACAATGTCGAAGAAGCCAAAACCGAGGGAGGAAAAGGAGAATAACGACTAAGTGGTGACGTATCCATCACTGTATTCCTTATTTCTCCAGTAAGGATAATAGGCGTTTGGGACTAGGCTTCTTAAAACAGACATTTAAAGCGAGGGTTGCCAGTCACTCTTCCTCCAATGGCATTATATGAACAATAAACCCCAACCCTCATATAAATGTAGGCGCTTATGTCACGTCTAGTTCAAGCGACATACCCCACTAGACCACCAGGCGTCCATTGGGTTATGTGGTTACCATTAAATGTAGTTACAGGTTTCTGGGCTACAAAAACAGTATAAGTTATAAATCGATGTAAAGTTATTTGAAGACAGTTCCACAGAATGAGTGGATGTTCGGCGCTTCCACCTACCTTCCGAGTGGTGAACATACCACTAGAGAATTCAGCCTAGTCAGTGAAAAGCTAATTCTCTTCTAAAAGTAACTAATACCTACCTTACCTTGCAGCAATTGCCCTGATGTGAGGTTCGTTTCACCTATGAATGTGAGTGCTTTGTCCCGTCACATTTGCTGCTTTTACGTATTTATATCGTGTCATTACGTTTGCTGAAAAGATGTCAGTATTATTTTCAGGAAACTAGAGTCTGCATTCGCATGAGCTTAGGAGACTTCATGACGCCGCTTTCTTAACTGTTTATCTTGAATATCACACTTTAAAATTCACTGCTAGTCTCTTTTTATCTGTCTACCTATCTATTGCCAGACGCCTCAATCCCGTATGGGGTGGCCACAAACAAATCGCCTCCACGTCGCCCTGTCCCCCGCCATTTCCCTGCCCTGCTTCCAACTCACACCCCCTTCTCTCATATACCTCTCCACCCCATCCCTCCATCTCATCCTCGGCCTCCCCCTCCCTCTCCCCCCCTCAACCTCACTAACATACACTCTCCTCGTCAGTCTCTCATCATCCATCCTCTCCACATGGCCAAATCACCTCAGTGTGTTCCTCCTAATGCTTCCTATCACATCCACATCCACACCACAATGCTTCTTTATATCCTCATTTGTCAGCCTGTCTCTCCATGTGACTCCACAGGCTCCTCTTAAATAACTCATTTCCACTGCTCTCACTCTAGACTTGTGTCCTTCCAACAACGTCCAAGTTTCCCTTCCATACGTTAGAGTTGGTATCACAATACTGTCATGTGGTAACTTTTTCACTTCCATGCTCGCTTCCCTGTTTCTTATCACTGCTTTCAAGGAACCGGCAACCTTTCTTCCTTGTTGTACCCTTTCAAGCACTGCACCCTCCAAACTTCCATCCTTACTCATCACACTACCCAAGTACTTAAACGTACTCACATTTTCCATTTCCTCACCATCCAACCTCACTGTACATTCACTGACTTCACCTCTCTCAAAAACCATCACTTTACTCTTCCCTACATTCACCTTTAGATTCCGTTTCTTACACACTTTCCCAAACTCATCTACCATGCCTTGCAGCTGCCCTTCGTCTTCACTCAACAACACAGTATCATCTGCAAACATCAGTACAGGGTGTTTCCAAACACTACCCACTCTCACCAGGGCCACTCCAACATCCACTACCCTACCTTGTACCTCTTTTATTACCCCATCCATGTACAGATTGAACAACCATGGAGACATGACACATCCCTGTTTCAACCCAACCTTCAAAGAGAAAAATTCACTCAGACCACCATCCACACGCTCTGCAGCCTTAGCACCATCATACCTACTCTTCACAGCATTCAACAACATCCCATCTACTCCATATATTCTTAATATTTTCCACAATCCTTGTCTATCCACCCTGTCATATGCTTTCTCCAAATCCATGAAAGCCGCATACAACTTCTTTCCCTTCTCTAGAAACTTTTCCACTAAAGATATAAGAATGAATATCTGATCTACACAACCTATTCCCTTCCTAAAGCCTCCCTGTTCTTCACCAACTAATTCCTCTGTTCTTTCCCTAACTCGGTCAATAAGTATCCTACCATACACTTTTCCTATTACACTAAGAAGACAAATGTCCCTGTGATTACCACACACTTCTTTCTCCCCTTTTCCTTTGTACAAGGGAATAATTATACCTGACTTCCAATCCTCCGGGACTCTACCTTCCTCCCAGGCCAATCTGCACATCTTCCACATCCATTCTACTACTATCTCTCCCCCATGCTTCAGTCTATTTATTTCTTCTAAATTATAGTGGAATCTTTTTTTGCTTTCCTTACCTTTAACCCTTCCAGCGCCAGAGTACATCGCGACTGCGGAGGTAAAAATCAAAGATATTGTTCGAAAATTTCTGAATACAATCATGAGAGCAGGGGGGAATCATAAGACTTCATTACTAATATGTCATTTAAGTGAGGACACCATAAATTCTGTGGAAAACATGCTTAGATTATCTTGAGAAATTAGGTTATCATTTAATGACTTAGTTGGACGGAAAAAAGAGATCTAGCAAAGATGGAAATGAAGTATTGTGATATAAATTTTATTAGATATCTAGATCAGTAACGTCCTGTTTCCAAATTTCCTATTGGAATGAAATGTTGACAGGATCCTTTATTTTTTATAGCTTAACGTATATACTAGGCTTTGTTAAAATATTGGTTTATAAAAATATTCGTTAACTGGGGCTTCCATTATACGTAATACTACGCATCTCTCATATTTTATTAATTACACTGGATAACAAACATAAACCATTTTTTTGTTTATGTTGATTTATACGCTATTTCTGATGAATGTCAATGCGTAGATTCCAAATGTGCTATTTGTTTTTGTGTAACTCTAGAGTTACAGGAATTATGCAACAACATATGTATCGTACAAGGACAGGAACTGCAACTTGTTACCATTTCGAGAATGTTGAGAATGTCAAAGAATATATATATTTCCGGGTGTATATTATGTATATAACTAGAAAATGGGCAAACAATAACATCACAAGGAAAGCAGGGCACATAGTATCTAGAAATGCACTTTTGATCTTGACTTTCTTCTCTAGCTGTGATGACAGTCGCTCAACAATCCCCAAACGTAACAGCCCATCATTGTCTCTTTCCACCTGTCCTATTATCTGGTTTCCATCAGCAGAATATCCTGGTGGAACCACTCGCCATGCTCCTCGGTGACTGCACCCAAGTTGCTTTTAAAGAAATCGAGGTGGGAATGCAAATAGTGCAATTTGATTGACATTCTGCATCCAAGCCAGTTGGAACGCGCCGATCAGGTCATCGATAAGCTGTGCGGAATCTGGTCTCCTCTGGTTGCCAAGAAAACCTTCCACAACCCCTCTGAAAGCATTCCAAGCGCCTCTTCATCATCTGTCATTTTACCCTGGATTTTACAACTCGCAAGCATTCTTCGAACTTATGGCCCGGTGAATATACCAGCCATCACCTTTGCCACACTCAACTTGGGAAGCATTATTTGGATATGCAGAAACGCATCACCATCTTTGTCAATGGCTTTCACGAACTGTTTCACAAGACCAAGTTTTACGTGTAGCGACAGTAGCAATACCTTTTCTCTAGTGATCAGTGGAGCTCCCAGAACGTTGCATGACCCTGGTGTGAGACTATCTCTGAGAGGCCAGTCTTTCCTAATGAAATGATCTGCATCACTCCGACTGTCCCACAAACATAAAAAACATGAGTACTTCATATAACCGACTTGCATTCCAAGTAGGAACGAAATCATTTTGAAATCCCCACAAACCTCCCAACTGTGATCTGAGTACTTGATCTTTGTCAGACAAATCTTCACATTCTCATAGCCTTCTTTCATTTCCACAGAATGTGCAACTGGTATTGATGGGGATTCATTGCTATCATACAAAAGTACAGCTTTTAGGCTTTTCACGGAACTGTCAATGAAGAGTCGCCAGTCTGAGGCCCTGTAATCCACTCCCATGGCTTGGAACAAACCTTTAACATCAAAACAATAACACAACAAGGTTTCTTCACAAAGTTTGAAGAAGGATGCAAACTTTCCGTGGCGATTCCTATAGCTGAACTTGCAACTGGGATCCAACAAGTTCCATTCACTTAGACGTGACTCCAGAAGCTCAGCATTGGACTTTGTGAGTCCTAAATCTCGGACCAAGTCATCTAGTTCTTGCTGATTGGGAAAGTGTGGAATGTCTCCAGAACATTCTCCAACATACGATTCATCAGGACTTTCCCCTCCATCATCGACGATGTCGTCATGGTCAGAGACAACTTCTGTGTCTGCAGGAGGGACAGGAATCACTAGCTCATCGTTGTGAGGCACCAGAGAGATCGAAGAAGGCAAAATTGGATATACAATTTTCTTTCTGCCCTTAATGCTCTTCGTACCACTTATATCAACCATGCAAAAATAACAATCGTTGTGGTGATTCAAAGGCTCTCACCACATTCTCGGAACTGCGAAAGGCATCTTTTTTCTTGTTTCTTGTAGTCAAGCTTCAAGTGCAGAGCATCAGCAATCACAAGTGGAATGCAGAGCCCAAACCTTATCTTGATCGTCCATTGCCACTCCAAAATACGATTTGCATCCACGAGCAAATTTGATATCAAGCTGGATTTTGTGTTTGATCATCTTCAGTCCAATATATTCTCCACATACATAACAAAATGTATCAGCTGACAGCTTGCAAGAACATCCACTGGTCATTCTTATCAACAGAAACACCTTTAGGAACAGCTCAAAAACACTTCGACCAGGCAGACTATCAATGTGAGACTATAACCCATCAAATGAACTGACTCGATCCGCGTTGCATGACGCAATAATGGTCATATCAGCGACATCTGCATGGACGCAGATGGTGTGTGTGTGTGTGTGTGTGTGTGTGTGTGTGTGTGTGTGTGTGTGTGTGTGTGTGTGTGTGTGTGTGTGTGTGTGTGTGTGTGTGTGTGTGTGTGTGTGTGTGTGTGTGTGTGTGTGTGTGTGTGTGTGTGTGTGTGTGTGTGTGTGTGTGTGTGTGTGTGTGTGTGTGTGTGTGTGTGTGTGTGTGTGTGTGTGTGTGTGTGTGTGTGTGTGTGTGTGTGTGTGTGTGTGTGTGACGTGGTAAGCAATTCATCAGCCGTTACATCGGAGCATGGTAACAAGACTGGAAATAAACAATTGCCGATTGTCAAAAACCTAGAGACAGACAAACAAAACATACACCATTGGAATCAGCGTGAAAAACTGAGTCTAATAAGACCAAGGAAGTTGAATAAATTCTTTGTTACACAGTGTTATGAAGTGATTTGATATAATCGCCGAGCTCTGTTCTAATAGTATCATATTCTAATGGCTGTCTCCTGTGTGATGTATATAAAGATTTGCTTTATGACTACACCTACCTTCACCATCACAAAGTCGTGTGACAATTGTGTCATGATTAACGAACGCTCTTAACGCACGATACTGTTTTGGTTTTACGTAATGCACATTTTAGTTTGCACTAGGTTAGTAGGTTATAAGCATTGAGGGGTCTGGGGGGCCAAGCAATTAATTAGATTTCAATGCTTATAGTTAGGCTTCCACTGCTATTTATGGTTTTAAACTGTATACATTTGAGTTTGTTTTGGTGTGATGACGACATGTCCAGTCGGCGGGATAGGCATTAAACACGCTATCGGGGGCGTTCAGGCGGCTGTCCGTAATATCACTAGGTAGGTATATTTCTTTTGTTCTCCAGTGTCTTTTGATACTGAGATGTATCTAGTACTAAAATGATTTTCCTTGAGAACGCAAGTCTAAGAAAACAGCTTCAATCCGTGCGTCACTCCTTTTAACATTTACCTAAATATTTTCAACAGGAATAACAGAGTAAGAAGCCTGCGAGACCTCAACAAGTATGTTTATGTATGTGTGTGTATACTGTATATAACTGCCAGGCTTAATGGCCACGTTATGGCCGATAGCCGTTAATTAAAAGAAAGAAAAGAGAGAAAGGAATAACGATACGTTTTATCCATGGCACTGATAATTCTTTAATGATGGAAAGACTTATAACAGTGAAGGTGAATATTCCGACAACCTCTCTTCCCTCCAGTAAGAAATCTCTCCTCGAAAGTGAAAAAAAAAAAAAAAGTCGATTGGCGGCCTTATGAACAATGTGATAACAGGTATGAAGAAGAAAAATGTGATCTGGTTAATAACTGAAAGGCAGCGAGAAATTGAGACCGAGTCCGGGGGGTGATTTCCTCTTGCTGATACGGCCCACAAGATTTACAGGGCACGCAACCCCCCCACCACGACAAGGTAGTTCCTGTGGAGGGGGAGGGGAGACACACACACACACACACACACACACACACTGAACCCTCCAAACATATACAGGGCAGGAAATTTTGTCACGGGTGCAATAAACGTCCTTTGTATAACATTTTTCACACATAATAATTGATCATACTTCTTTGTCAGCTGGAGCAATTTATGATATACAGATCTTTACTTCTTTTGGTCTGTCGACTCATCCGCCGTAATCAGCAGCAATTAACCCTGTCGTTTGCTTACATGCCAGTGGTTTTTCAGCAAATGGGGATACTTTACCTTTGACAGCCAACCTCCGGACCTGGGCTGCGGCTCTTTCAAATGGTAAATCCAGCGACCTGTACTATGCGTGTAGGCATAAAACCGCGTGACACATCATATAACATGTGTTCAACGTTGACAGTGACAGTTCTTTATATTTGTAATACCATAACAATTTTACTTTTAAGCACTAATGTTGATATTACAGTGGTCTTACTGTAAAAAAAAAAAAAAAAATACTGGCTGGCCATATTTCTTTTTACTCTATTTGTTCTTTGATGTAAATGCTAATATTCTGACCCGAGCGTCCGATCTGTTTCATGGTACAGCGTATACTGTCTTGTTTTTTTTAAGTCAGTCACCACTTCAAGGACTCGGGACTGTTTCGTATCTTTGAATTCAAACATTATGTTATACAGCACTAAAAAGCTGATTCCTGCCTATTGTAACTGTCACTGACATCAGTAACCGACAATTGTGCTTAAGACCTTATGCTTCCAAATAATTACATTACATATGGATTATGAACCACTTTCGGGATTGCTTCAAGACGATGATTACAGGTCTGACGCTTCAGGTGTGTTTTTAATTTATCAGTCTTTTAGCAGGTAAAGATAATGTTGTTGGCTGAATCTCTCTCTCTCTCTCTCTCTCTCTCTCTCTCTCTCTCTCACACACACACACACACACACACACACACACACACACACACTTCAGGACAATAATGTCGTCTTAAAGCTATACATGATACAATTACTATTATATTAGCTTAGGAGAAAGAGTGGTTAAAAAGTGGAAAATGGTGTAGTGGGTAGCACGTCCAGCTCGAGACTGTCTTACTGGTACTATCGTGGGTATTCTTGTGACAGGGCGGTGGGTCCAGTGGAAGATTAGCGAAGGAATTTATTTGGAAATTCAAGTAATAAAGCGGCTCCTGCCACAGCCTGGGATTGAACTCGCGTCCTTCCAGACACAAGGAAAAATATCAAATACCGGTAGCTTCTTAGACGTAAGAAAATTGTCATTAGCTTGTGATGAAAAGAACCTGACCCGGTAAAACTGACGTATAATATTTTTTCCAAACAGCAAATGCTAAGCCTACTTTACCCCTGCACAGTTGTTGACTTTGTGCATGGGTTTTGTTCACCTCTGTGTAGAGTACAACTCTCACCTGTGGGAAGGCTCCCCACATACGGCCCTTCTCGAGAAAGTGGAGTCAAAGGCTTTTCGCCTCATTATCTCTCCTTCATTTATAGGCTCCCTTCAACTTCTGTCTCGTCGCCGCACTGTTGCATCTTTATCTCTTTTCTATCGCTACTTCAGTAGTCACTGCTCCTATAAACTGTCTGTATGCATCCCTTCACCACTACGACGGGTGCGTAGTACCCGGCTAATAACAAACTCCCATCCCTATTCTGTCCAGCTTTCTAATGCAAAAGTTAACTGTTATCTTGTTTTTGTTTTTTCTTGGAAGGAACAATTTGCGGGCTCCTGGCCTTTGGTTCCTTCTTCCTTGCATAAAGAAATTGTATTATAAATCCCTTGATATAACGTGGTATCTTTTCGGATATATTCTTGGTACCTCAACTCGCCGACTCGAATTCTTCCCGCTCCTTCTGGCATCTTGCCAAAAATCTTTCTAACAACTTTACCTCATCATCCTTCCCTCCTCTTTTCTACTCTGATGGTTCTGTAGCTATTTCTTCTACTGATAAAGCAGATCTCTTCGCACAGACTTTCTCCTCCAATTCTACCTTAGACAATTCCGGTGCTGTTCCTCCATCACTTCCCCCCTCTGACTTCCACATGGCTGACATTAAAATTTCTTCAGTTGATGTATTTTCTGCCATCACTGGCCTCAGTACTAACAAGGCATATGGGCCTGATGGGGTCCCTCCTGTTGTTCTCAAGAACTGTGCTTCTGTGCTTACACCCTGCCTAGGCAAACTCTTTCGCCTTTGTCTATCAACTTGTACCTTTCCTTCTTGCTGGAAGTTTGCTCTCATTCAGCCAGTCCCAAAGAAGGGTGACCACTCCCAACCCTCCAACTATCGTCCAATTGCTTTAACGTCCTGTATTTCAAAAGTTTTCGAGTCAATTCTTAATAGAAAAATTTTAAGGCATCTTTCCTATCACAACCTTCTTTCCGATCGTCAGTATGGGTTCCGTCAGGGACGCTCCACTGGCGATCTTCTCACCTACCTTTCAAACTCCTGGTCATCCTCCTTTCGGGACTTTGGCGAAAGCTTTGCCATTGCACTTGACATCTCAAAGGCTTTCGATCGAGTCTGGCATAAATCTTTAATTTCCAAACTGCCCTCCTACGGTTTCTATCCTTCTATCTGTGCCTTCATCGCTAGCTTCCTTTCTGGTCGTTCTATAGCCGCTGTTGTAGACGGCCATCGTTCTTCTCCTAGATCTATCAACAGTGGTGTTCCTCAGGGCTCTGTCCTATCACCAACTCTCTTCCTTTTATTCATCAATGATCTTCTAAGCTGTACATCTAACCCTATCCACTCATACGCTGACGACTCCACCCTTCACCTTTCCATTCGGTTCCCGCAACGCCCATCTCAACAGTTACTTCAACAAGCAAGGGATGAGGCTGTGGCACACCTAATGTCTGATTTGGCTCGTATCTCTGACTGGGGTAAAAATAATATGGTTGTCTTTAATGCATCTAAGACTCAGTTCTTACACCTATCAACCCGACAGGGTCTTCCACAGGTATACCCACTAATGTTTAATAATATTCAGCTTAATCCTGCATCATCCTTGAACATGCTTGGGGTTTCATTTACTCGGGACTTATCTTGGAAAGATCATATTACATCTCTTGTAAAATCTGCTTCCAAGAGATTGGGTGTGCTAGGCCGACTCCGCTCTTTCTTTACCCCTGCACAATTGTTGACTCTATACAGGGGTTTTATCCGCCCCTGTGTGGAGTACAACTCTCATGTGTGGGGAGGCTCCCCACATACAGCTCTTCTCAATAGGGTGGAGTCAAAGGCTTTTCGTCTCATTAACTCTCCTCCTCTTACTGACTCCCTTCAACCTCTGTCTCTTCGCCGCACTGTTGCATCTTTATTTCTTTTCTATCGCTACTTTAATGGTCACTGCTCCTCTGAACTGTCTGCTTGCATTCCTCCACCTCTACGACGGGCGCGTAGCACCCGTCTGGCAGCAAACTCTCATCCTTTTTCTGTCCAACTCTCTAATGCAAGAGTTAACCGTTACTCCCAATCTTTCATTTATGCAACAGGTCAGCTCTGGAACTGTCTCCCTCTGTCTGTATTTCCTGCTGCCTATGATCTCCAGTCTTTCAAACGCAGTGTGTCCAGGCATCTCAAAATGATCGGATCTTGAATTTGGCTCTATATTGTATTTTGTTTTTCTCTTGGAGGGAACTGTTACTGCGGGCTCATGGCCTTTGGTTCCTTCTTCCTCGCATTAAAAAAAAAAAAAAAAAAAAAAAAAAACGAATTTATTTATCTCTGGGGAAAACTCTTGAAGCGATGAGGTAAAGGGAGGCTATATTTAATCATTACATTGCGAAAAGTGTTTCCAAAACCGAATATTACTGTCTGAAGTCAACATGAACAAAATATGAAGTGCTCCACCGGCTTTAAGATGTTAAAGTGGCACAAGTTACTCATCATTCCCATGAGTCAGGGGAAGTAGTGTCGGCATGACAAGTCCCGTCCCCTGTCCTGCCTTTTTCTCCATGAACTTTGAAAAATAATCCATTGAATGCACATCAGACGACACTGATAATAATGCTCTGTGTCCAGAAAAGGTATCAGTGTTGCCTGCTAGTCATTACCCTTACTTACTGTATTTTCGAAATCCATGGAGAGGAAAGCCTAGGATGACGAAAGGACTTTCGATGCCGAATGTACTTTCTGTTATACTCAGTTTTTGCTGGATCCATACGATTTTATTCGTCATACACCTCTCACTGAAGGGGTTAATGAGGGCAGTAAATAACCCGTACAGTTAAAAGATGAATAATATCGCCTTAAGGTGGCTTCCATAAAGTGAACAATACGTCATCGGCGTGAAGTATAGCTCAGCCATTTTAACATGGCGAAGATTTTCGGCCTTTGCTTCCTATTTTTCGTTCAATGGCAGAAGTAAATAATATTGCGGCCATATATCCTTTTCATAACAGTTCTGCGTGATCAACTTTATATCCTATATGCTATCTCTTGTTGCAGATCAGCATTCAAGATGGAGTAATGACAATTTTTCTCCTCTATTCTTTTCGCCATAACTTAACCTGTATTTTTTGTCCTCTTGCAGCCTATTTTACACAGCTCTTTAGCAGAATTCGACAATGCTACAGTTCCACAGCTTTTCCACAATACTTGTTGTGACAACGATAAAATTCTAATGCTCATCAACTGTTACAACTCCAAATTTAAGATGAAGAGATGAAGTTTTTAGGCCGAGTTAGAGTAAAATATGTATAGTTAAAGTGAACAGAATACAGATAACTCCGTGAGTCCCTTGATGTCCTATCTTCGTTCGTTCTTGCTACTTCCAGACCATATTACTAAGATTGGGAGATATTTATTGTAGTGAAGTCGATGACATATTGAAATAAGGTCTCCAGCCCAAAAATTGTCTCCAAAGCTAAAAACCTCCCCCGGATATAGCATCATCATCATCATCATCATCATCATCCAATCCAGTGTTTCCCCAGGAGGTGCGTAGGGAGGAAATAGCATGAACATAATAAAAAATGAGTTACCTGATTGCAGGAACAAAGTAAAAATAGATATTACCTTGACAGTTGAGAAGACCACATGAATCAATATAAGACTGTCATTTCTCGATGTGGAGGCATCTCTGGATGCGGCTCTGCCCGTCTCTCACACATTAACGATTTTTGGAGACGAGTTGCTTCATTTCAGAGATTTTAACAGACACATCACAGCACACCACAATACACCACACACCACACACCATGCCACACCAAACACCACAGCACACCGCACCATACAGCACAACACAGTACAAAATCACCCTCCCACACTATACCACACCAATGACATTAACAGAAGGACCCTGAAGCTCCCTCCTCTAGTACTTTTGAACTTGGTTTAGGACCGACAAATAAATAACTATACGCAGCTAAGTATTATACTTTGCTAGAGTACAAAAATAACTCCGAGTCTATTATCAGAAGGGTACAAGCCAACCCCTGAAGCCCGTGACACATTTTATCTAATTAGTCTTACGGATGGGATGACAGAGTGCTTAGAGAGATGATGTTGTATCCGAATGGACGCGAGTTCAATCCCAGGGTTGGACAGGAAACAGTTTAAAGAGTTGAATTTCTTTTAAACAGATTTAATAGATCTAGCATACACCTCACCGACACGTTATTAAAAAAAAATAATAATAATAATAATACCCTTATACCAGTCCGGAATCAGACAGCCGTAGCACGATTCAATACGGACGGTGGGTGTTAGAGCCGAAGTAGTAACATGTGAATGTGTGTGGAACGTAAGAGAAACGGACTGTTATGCCTATGCCCAAAATAGGAGAAAAAATGATATTTTATTTTCGTGAACGAGTTAACTAAGCGTTTATAGGCTTCCACCTCGAAAAATTCCTCCCAAGTTTAATAAAATCACAAAAATATAACCAAGAACATCATATACGTCATGTAACTTAGCAGATTAAACGAGAAAGATAGCCCCAAGAAAACTGAGCAAAAAAGAAAAAATTCTATATGACTTTCACTTAATATTCACTGCCCTGTAAGAGCACAGGGGCCCAGGGCTAAGCTAGTCTTGAAATTTAAGGCACCAATGACGACTCACGGGTTCCTAACTTGTATTATGGGGGCAATTACCACCACCCCCCATGTAAACTCTGATGGGTCACATCCGGTTGGTGTTCCTTAACTCACTAGACCACGGACGTAAGGGAAAAAAAAAAATTGGTTGTGTGGTTGTCTTGGCAACGAATAACTGAGATTGTAAACAATTAAATACAATATGTTCCCAGGACTAATTGCATTAACCTGTATAAGAGCGACACAATATATCCGGTAATTGTTTGTGTGAGAAGTTCTCCTTAACGTTATGGTGGTCTGATGTATTGAATTAGGGACATTGGTTGCTCTGAAGGCCGAGGGGGAGAACTACGCTGGACTGTACTATGTTTAACCTTCCCATGATCGGAACAATTCTTGTATCTCATTCCAGCTAACGCCAGACGCTTATATTCCACTGATTTTGGGACGCATCAACTTGAGAGCCAATTCTACGAGTAGGCTATACGTGTTTCGCTTATATTCCACTGATTTTGAGACGCATCAACTCGAGAGCCAGTTCTACGAGTAGGCTATAGGTGTTTCACCTAAAGTTGCCCCAGATTTTCATCGTATTGCGGCTTATTTCATGCAGCCCAGTGGCACAATAAGATAATGCTATGACTCTGCATCCATACCACAGCACTTCCTGGCGATTAACATCATATTCTAGCGTTAATCTACTGTTTCAACCCGCGATTCAAGACGGAGGCATGGCTATTGTGGGCCAGGTTAGAGTAAAAAGAGTTAAATGTCATTAACCCTTTCATCATAGGAACAACTTTATTCTACTCCAGCTAACACCAGGCAATTTCATTAATCTGAGAGCTGATATAGGAGCCTGAGAGTGTTAATTGCCTGTGAGTTAAGTTTGTCCTGCCGGTATGGTGGTCAGGTGTACTGGATTTGCAGCTTACTGGATGTTGTGAAAGCCTGTCTGTCTATCTATTGCCAGACGCCTTAATCCCGTAGGGGGTGGTCACAAACAAATCGCCTCCATGTCGCCCTGTCCTCCGCTATTTCACTGCCCTGCTCCCAGCTCACACCCCCCTCACTCATATACCACTCCACTCCATCCCTCCATCTCATCCTTGGCCTCCTCCTCCCTTTCCCTCCCTCCACCTCACTCACATAAACTCTCCTCGTCAGTCTCTTGCTCTCCATCTTCTCCAAGCCAAGGGGGATAATTACACTCTATTACATTATACTAAATACTGCCAGGCTCCTGTGACTCATTTATCCTAATACAATCATCTGGCGTTACATCAAAGAGAATACCAGACTTGTTCCGATAATGAGTGGCTACGTGGCAACAATATTAACGCTCTCAGCTCCCTATGATCACTTTGCAGTATGCACATACTCACACACTCAAATGCACGCACACACAAACACTCAAATGCACACACAAACATCACACATATAAACAAACATAAACACACACAAACACGCAAACACACACATACATACGAACTCTCAAACACACACACACACACACACACACACACACACACACACACACACACACACACACACACACAGTCGCTCAGTCAGTTAATTACCGCTCACACTTTTTGTAACGGTTGTTAAAAACAAACACATGTGACAATGACCTGTGATCATAACTACTGTACATGCCGCACCGAACTGCAGACTGGAAGTATTTGATCCGGGAAGAACAGGTTGTCTTCAGACTACTGGAACCCTGCCATGCAGTCCACAGTCAACAGTCATCTCTCTCTCTCTCTCTCTCTCTCTCTCTCTCTCTCTCTCTCCAGTTTATAAGAGCAGCGTTGTTTGTTTGTTTGTTTGTCCTTCAGTCACGTCCATACCAAGGGCCAGAGACCCCCAGACCCACATATATCTAAATCAGGGTGACCCATGGATGGTTCTAAGGGCCTCAAAATTAAGATGTGGGTCATTTGAGGTCACCGGTAGAGTGTTCGCCTTTTTTTTCTTTCTGCCCAGGCAACTCCGGGTACCCCTGCAGCCCAATTTTTGGCATGGAGACTCACATGACCTCCAGTTCGAACATAGGCTATATGAGGATGACCTCCGAGATCATTTGAGGTCACTGGTCGGAGGTCATTTGAGGTCACTGGTAATAGTAAACAAGTGCGCACAAATGTTGTGCATTATTCTGGACCTTCTATAATCCCTCTTCAAAAGCATGAGTGGTTCATGGTCTTTCCAGAGTAGAAAGAAAGATTGAACTTAAAAAAGTAGGATTAGGGTGTTCGCCTTTTTGGTCCGGGCAATGCCGGGTGCCCCTGCTAGTGATGAAATGATCTCCAGTTACAGGAAAAATATCAACTGACATATTACCAATACCCTGCCACGGACTCGTACTTTTAGTATTCGTCTGTGGGGATAGAGAGGAGAAAAGGGAGACCTATGGTGAAGTGGAGGGATGGCGCAGAAAGGTATAAGTGAAGCTAGGTTGAGATGGAGGTAGGACAGCTTAACAGTGGAGAACATGGCGACATGGAGGCGATTGATAAAAGAAAATAAAAATGGTCACTGTCTCATGGGCCATATAAAATAATAAGAAAAAAAAATCCTGGTCACAAAAGGAACAAGAAGCAGCACTTGAGAGGGTGGAACACTGAACTGGTCTAAATGCCGAATATTTGACTCTGTCCTGCGATCTTGACCTTCAATAGATACTACATACATATATACATCATCTTATCCTGTGTTACTCCATGAGGAGCGTCGGAGCCTGGGGTTGGGCAAGTTGGTCCTGACATTTAAGATGAGAGTGACCAGCTTCGCTCATCCGTGAGTGGCATTACGTGAGCAGTATATCCCAACCACCCCTTGGATATAAAGCTATAAACCTACACAGGTTCAATCTGGTTGGAGAGCCTTAATTATCCACTAAACCACCAGGCGCCATAATTTGATTATATGGTTACTACCCAACGTAGTAAATGGTGTCCTGGTGTACAGGAAACCATTTGGCTTGTCACTCAGGGCAGAGTCACCCGCAGACAGAAGGAAGAGGAAAGAAAGTAAGAAGAAAAAGAAACAGAAGAGGAAGGCAGGGGAAAAGGAAGGAAGAGAGCAAAGGGCAGTCATCCGAGAGGAGCTCTACACTGAGTGAGTGGATGGTGAGCGTCCCCACATACCACCGTCAATAGATACTGTGCTTCAATAGATTATTCTAAAAATCCAGTAAATTCATTCTTACAAAATCCTCAGTCCTTCCAGCATGTCGTGTTCATATCAGATTAAAACTGTTTAAGCTGAATTTGGCCACTGACCTTGGTATTTGACCTCTCCCAGTGACCTTGACCTACGACTGACTGTTCTCAAAATCAAGTATCTCTATCTTTTTTTTTTTTTTAACCTGAACTTTTCCATCAGGTTTAGTCTACATCGGGTAAAAACTCTTTAAGCTGACCATGTCATGAGACCTTGACCTTTGACAAAATGTTTTCAGCAATAATAGGTGATCCTCAACTGAACTTCAACTGATTCTCGAAGTTTGATCCAAAGCAGAACAAACCTAGTTATTCTGTTCACTCACAGATACAAGGGCAGAAACTTCACCTTGCCGTGTGATCTTGATCTTTGATTGGTTCTAATCACAAAAGCATTTCGTTCTTGTCTAACCCTTAACCCTTCCAACAGGTTTGGTTCAGACTATCAAAACTGTGTGAGCTTGTCTTGCCTTATGGCCTTGGCCTTTGATCTTTCCCTATCACGTTGACCTTTGACTGATTATTTTCAAGACTAAATTCTTTTATTCATGCCTTATCTTCAACCCTTACGCAAAGTTTGGTTTAAATCAGCTGAAAAAAAGTTTAAACTGACTTTCCCGAGTGTCTTGACATTTTGACTTACTGCTTTCAGAGACACTGGGTTTGACCCGCGTCCGACTCTCATCCCTTCCCTTACGTTTGGTTCAGATCAGAGGAAAACTGCTTAACATTTTATATCTTCTTTTTTTCATACACAACATATTTGTGTCAAACTTTAGCCTTGCTGAATGATATTGGCCTTTGACTAAATGTATTCCTCCTTTTACATTCAATCATTTCACCAAATTTAGTCCAAACTCAAAACTGTTTGTGTTGGTCTTGCCATGTTACTTTGACATTAGACCTTGCACTGTGACTATGATGCTTGACTGATTGTTCTCAAAACTGAAACCCTAAGTTCTTGTCATACCTTGAACATTTCATCCATGTTTGGCTTAACTGTGGTCAAAACTTTATAAGTTGATCCTGCCATATGACCTTGACCTTTTGTTCTCGAAAACAATGAACCCCTTGGCTGACTCTTAACATTTCCGCCAGTTCGGTTAAAATCGGATAAAAATATTTAAGTTATGCTGCTGCTGCTCTCTCTCTCTCTCTCTCTCTCTCTCTCTCTCTCTCTCTCTCTCTCTCTCTCTCTCTCTCTCTCTCACACACACACACACACACACACACACACACACACACACAGGTGTTAATGTGCAATATGAAAAATAATCGCTCAAAATATATGCTGCGAAGTCTGGTGTGCCAACACAAATACAGATGATAACCTTCATACATACAGTACATAAATACATACACAGGACTACATACATATGCAGATGTCTCTGTTCCCAAACGGATGTGGATTGCCACGACATTAGCGTTGTGGGACAGGTAGGATGGAGAGAAAAAACCATATTCTATGTACCACAGGAGGCTTTGCGGCACCTCTTCCTTAGTTATTTGTTCTGCATGCTACATTTTCTTCTGTAAAATTTATATTGTTTCAATACTGACGATGTCTGCATCAGCAGCATACGAGAGGATTATCTGGTGCAAAAAGCAGACTATACCGCTAAGAACTTGGTGCTGTGAAGCCTCCCGTGCTATCAAGAACACATGCCAGGAGAGCCAAATGGTGAAGTGGGACTGCCAGGACTGACACAAGAATGACATGAAGAATTCCTGCCATATGGCTGCGTACACAGAGAAAGCAGGTTGCCTGCGGGCTGGTTTCCAGCGCCGACCCGCGCTGGTTACCTGCGGGGGTAGGCGTTCACAAAGTAACCAGCTCCGACCCGTGCGACGTTAAAGGGACGTTAAAGGGACAAGGGAACATGAAAGGGACAAGGTCGCAGTCAGTTGTGATCTACCAGGCATAGTGAAAATGTCAAGCTCATCTTCTGATGAGTTCATATTACTTGACAGTGTTCACCCAAAGATCAAAAGGAAAAAAATAGCAATTCATGAAATATAATGCAAGAGAGAACAGCTTGGAAAATATCACCATCTTTTTTGTGATCTTAAAAGGGACCCCAAGAAGATTTTTTCCAATATACAAGGATGGCCCAAGAAACTTTCTATATTCACAAGAAAGTTGAACAGTTTATCCGTTACATTTCTGTTTGCATGGAGCTTACTCCTTTTGTCCCATAATGCTGATCGCTCAAAAACATTGCAATTAGGAGCTCAACATCCATCTTGCTCTCCAGTCAGTACACCTCTACCCACCTTTACCCACGCGGGTTGAGCAGGCAAGAATGGTCCGAGGATTCCGGAAAGCGAGTTGAAGCAGGCTGCCTGCTCCGACACGCTCGACCCCGCTTCTTCTATGAACACCCGCACTTGTTTGTATGGTTTAATTCTTGGTGCAGGTCGGGGCCGTAACCCGCGCGGGTAAATCCACTTTCTCTGTGAACGTCCGCGGGCCGCACGTAGCCCTGGTGCACCTCCTGTGCTGCCCGTCGAACTGCATGATATTACATGAATATTTGGGAGCAGTTCAGATATAATGTGAGCAACGGAATGTTTTTGGCATTGACTTACCAGATGTGCTACTTTGAGCAGTTGCAAGTGCATTGGGTTCGACATTCACTAAATTTACCAGCGAATCAGTCCAGATATTTTTTGATTTAGTGAAGATGCCAAAGATATTATCATGGCATATTTGAGGCATATATATTCTTTCTTATTTCAATAAAATATTGGTAATCCTTAACTTGAAAATGAATGCCCGAGTTGCGCAGCTAAACTATACTTGTTATGCACTTTGGGAGTCGAGGCGACTCGTTTGCAATGCATCACGAGGCAAAAAAAAAAGAAAGTTCATTAATCAATATATCGGTGTATATGAAGAGCTATTTTTTGAAAACACTTAGTGTTATAAGTTACTAAAATAGAGGGCAATTAATTTGTCATAATTCATCTAGTTCGGAGTAAAAATACCTTTAGAATCGTTCTGACGGATAGCTGGCTGCGGGTCCATGCCAGAATCATAATGCGGCCTCTTCCCATGTCTGTTATTTTATTTTCGTATCCATACACTGAGACTGTAGCCCGTATTCCCATCACCTCACGAAATTTTCTAGTACCTCTTCCTTATCTATTTAGATTCCAATGACACATTATAATATTCTTATATATTTCATGTACTTTTGTAATTGCATCACACGACAAAAACTATACAGTATATATGCCATTTGCAGAAATAAACTAGTCCACGAGATGTTTTGAAATCTCATTAACAGACAAGAATAGGAGAATGTGTGGGATGATTTCATCCTCTTGTTCACTCACGGCGTAAACAATATACACTATACAATCGCTGGCATAAATAGTGCTCCACTTAATAAAGCTAGGTGACGGTGAGAAGTTGCTTCTGAACCTCACTGAGCCCATAAACGTTCCAGAATATTATGTAAGAATATCGTAATTTTCCACCTGAAGCATAAAGTGATATTACTTTCACAACTGTGCATTATGCGGCTAATAATCCTTTTGAACATCTTTGATTTTGAAATTTTAGTTTTCTGTCATAATTTTCAACCCAGTCCTAATTCCATCCCACAGAGAGGGGGAGACAGCATTCAGGAACAAACGACTAGAAAGCACAAAAATCGGAAAACAAATACGTGAGTTCCAGTGGCCTGAGCTACACAGTTACTCACACACATATTCTTAGCCCCTGATGAACCGATGCTGTGAAAGGTAGTTTACCTCCCCTGACTCACTGTTCTATAATCTATGTAAACTGTACCTTATATGCGGCTTGCAGCATAGCCTGTGCAGACCTTCCTTGTGCTTCATATGAGGTCTGCAGCACGGCAAGGGTTAACACTTCCAGGATACCCTGACTCACTCTCAGCTGAAGAAAATGGTCTGGTGTTAACTAGGTTATTATATTTAAGAATACGCTACCATGAGAGTGTTATTGACTGCAGTAACAACACTATATTCATATGACTTACTTTCAACTAATTATAATCGTCAAGCGTTAGCTGGAGTAAAATAGGAAGCAACAATGAGAGAACATCAGTCACAAACTCAAACACTAACGGCCGTTTTGCAGGTGGCGTAGGAGACCTGGTTAGCTATGTCGATAATAGGAATATACAGGTAACGCAAGAGAATATTAATGTGTAGGATGCACTATAAATCAAAGGGAGATAATGAATATCAAAGTCTCCTATGTCACCTACAGTTTGGTGCCAACTCACACCACTAGGAGTTACAACATCCCCTCTCCCCTCGAGAGAAGCATCCCCTTACCGGTACGTTAGCTTGCAATTTATAGTTCAGATGCATCATGCAAGAGTCTACGAGCACATAAACAGTAATATAAATGAACAAGCATTAGCGGGGATACTCGTGTTTATATATATATATATATATATATATATATATATATATATATATATATATATATATATATATATATATATATATATGTGTGTGTGTGTGTGTGTGTGTGTGTGTGTGTGTGTGTGTGTGCGTATCATTGTCAGTATTATACGTTTACTTGCATGATATTGATTGGAGACCAGTTAAAACTGCACATTGACAAATATTCACTGGGTTTGTTTCGCCTGAACAGCCAACTGAATCTCGGTCAAGTTCACAGCTGCCACTGTTACCAGATAAATCACTTACATGTTGGCGGACTAGGTGGCCTCGAGTCATCTACTCGCAACTGTATGTATATATATATATATATATATATATATATATATATATATATATATATATATAATTTTTATTTTGTTTATTTTTTGTATTTTTATTTTTTTCTTGATTTTATATTTTTTAGACCTTAAGAAAAACCTGATCTAAAGACCCTAAAACTAATCACCTAACAGACAAATCGCTAACCTATACTAAATCCTACAGAGACAAATAGCTAGACCTACACTAACGGAAAAAATACCTCGACTAACAGAACACCATCGACTGCAGATATGTAATGCCTTTCTACATTACATATTTGCACTCATCACCTGGTGACTGTCAGTTGAGGCACAATCTAATATAGGGGACATCAGTATATGAAAGGGAACCAGACGAATCAGGAACATTTCCATATACGTCAGCTGTCGGCCCTAATTAGAACAACTTAAACAAGATGGTATAAGGTATTTACATAATATGTACAAAAAGTGAAGGACCTCGCCCAACAGACCACCATCAACTGAAAATGTCCAATACCTTTCTATATTGCACACTTGTACTCATCAGCTGGTGACTGTTAGTCGAGGAACGGGGTTTAATGTAGGGTACATCAATATTAGAAATAGATCAGTGGGAAGGAGGAACAATTTCAAATATGTCAACTGTCAACCCTAATTAATAGTACAATATATACATAATTACAGTCGATAAAAACCATAACCATATAGTAAAAAGGTCACATCACTCTGATCAGTCCGGTCTCTCTCAGGAAAGCCATCAATTTATCAGTCATAACAATGTCCCCATCACCCAGGATGGTGGAAAGGGTGAAGGGGACGTCTGCTGTGCTGCAGTAATTTATAAGTAAAGCGCGTTCATGAATAAATTGCCGACAGCGCAAGATGATATGACTGATAGACAACACCGCATCACAGATGTCACAGTGCAGTGGGAATCGTTTTTCCATATAAGGTTTCATATGCGTTAACATGGTGGCATTAAGCCGTAATTGAGGCAATACTTTTTCTTCCAGGCAACTGGGACGGTTGGCAGTGTCCCAGTCGCCCAAGTACGGCTTACACGTTCGAATATTTTGTCTGGTCCACTGACCTTGCCACAGAAGATTTATTGATTTCTTTCCGAGAGAGAGACTCGACCGTAGATCACGAGGAACATCCCATGTCTCCTCAAGCTCTACAGCCGACTTTGCAAGTAAGTCAGCCTGCTCACTGCGGTAGATACGACAATGACCAGGCACCCAGATCTGCGTGAATGACTTGTTGCATGAATGCAACTTATTAACGAAGCGGCCCTGGATCTCGTGAGAGTCCGTAGTACAAGACGCAATTGCCTGAAAGGCTGATTTTGAATCCGAAAATATGAAAAATGAGTCGTGCCTAGAATTGAGAGCATAGTCTATGGCTTTGTCAACAGCAAAAAGTTCGGAGGTAAACACAGATGTTTGAGTCGGCAAGGGATACCTGAAGGCACATTCAGTCGATCATACACTTCCACTCACACATTCACTCGACTTGGAACCGTCGGTGTACAATTGGTGGGACCCCAAGTGACGCACGATGATGTTACGAAATAAGCAGTGGACCTCCGCCTCCGGGCCTTGGCCTTTAGTGCTGGGAGCCATGATGCATCCACTGTAAAGCTGGGCGGCTCCCAAGGCGCTATATTTTTTGACACCAACTTGTCACAGTCACTGAGGTCCACACCAAGCTCCTGAGTCAGTAAGTGGAGCTGAATGGCAAGTGGCCTACGTACCCCTCGTATAAGGTGGTGGTATTGACGCAGGGGGGTACAGGCCACATTGCCGTTATTACTTTTCCTAAATGTTCTAAGTCCATAGGACCAAGCCAGGTGGTCACAGCGAATACGGAGGGGAAGCACATTCGCCTCCACTTCCATACGAGCTACACGGGTACACCAGACAACTCCAAGACACATTCGCAAACATTTATTCTGCAACACATCCAATCCTTTCAGCGTAGCATTGGATGCCGAGCCATACACCTGTGCGCCATAGTCTAGCTTCGATCGAATAAGGGACTTATACATCATTAATAAAGATTTTCCGTCGGCACCCCATGTAGTACCAGCGGTACTTGAGGACATTTAAAGGTTTATCACAACGAGCAAGCAAATTATTAACATGAATTTTGAAGTTCAAACGATGATCAAAATGTATTCCCAAAAACTTTACAGAATTTTGAGAAGGTACCGCCTGATTATCCAAAGTTAAGCACAAATTAGGTACGTTACGATTAGTGAAAACTGCAGTGGCACACTTGGGGACGGAAAACTTAAATCCCACTGCAAGGCCCATTGGTGGACGGAATAAAGGGCTGCTTGAATCCACCCAGCCGAAAATTGTGCATTATGGGAAGAGTGCCATATTGCACAATCGTCAGCATTGAGCGAGTATTTAAGATTCCTCAGGATGGGAGCTGATGACAGAATATCATTGATCATAATACTAAATAAAGTGGGACTAAGCACACTTCCCTGCGGCACCCCGTTTTCCTGGATAAATATATCCGATGTTACGTTACGGGGCAGTTTAACAGAGAAAGTCCTGTCCCTTAAGAAATTTTAAATAAAAATAGGAAAATTTCCTCTTAAACCATAAACATAGAGCTTCATTAGTATACCGCATCACCATGTCATGTCATAGGCTTTATGGATGTCCAAGAACACCCCTATCATGAATTCTTTATTGGCATATCCCTCTGCAATACAATGCTCCAAATTCATTAAATGATCTAGTGAACTTCTGTATTTACAGAAGCCACATTGTTGATCATTTAACAAATTCTTTGACTCTAACACAAAAGGAAGCCTATTATTAACCATACGTTCCATGACCTTGCATAGACAAGAAGTCAACACAATAGGACGAAATGAAGTGGGATTCATAAGACAACCAACCTCTTTGGGTATAGGTATGATGTGCGCAAAGTGCCATGAGTTTGGGAATGTTCGAGACGCCCAAATCTCATTGTACAATGCTAACATCTTAAACAGGCTGTCCTGATTAAGATGCTGGATCATACCGTACGTGATGGTGTCAGGTCCAGGGCTGGTGTCTTTACAGGATTTAAGGGCAAGGAGCAGTTCATCTAGCGTAAACTCTTGGTTGTACGGGGAGTCTACGTCTTCTGTGGCAAAATCTATTAACTGTAGCTCAGCCGTGCGTTTATGATGTTGGAAACGCTGGTCATAATTGGCTGAGCTACTTACATGGGAAAAACTCCTGGCAAGGATGTTAGCAATGTCCACAGGCTCGTCATAGATGGTGTTGTTCACCTGCAGGGTGGTCACAAGGATATATGGGCCTTTATTATTTAATATTCTTATAGTGGACCAGACTTTACTTAATGGTGTCGTACGAGTCACCATGGACACAAAGGACCGCCAGGAGTCACGTTTGGCCCTTCTGTTATTCTCCTTGCCTCAGCCCGTGCCTGTTTGTATGCAATAAAATTGTCCTCAGTGGGGTGACTATCAAAAAAACTGTATCTCCTATTGCGCTTCCTTAATGCTTGTCGGCAATCCGGTGTCCACCAATGTGCTCTGTGCTTCGCATGAACTGTAGAAGTCTTGGGAATAGCAGCCTCAGCTGCGTGTAATATGGATTGGGTGAAATTTCGACCTTAACATCTATGGTCTCCCCAGATATATCTAAATTGGTGATCCTTGAGAAGGATCCCCAGTCTGCTTTCTTATTGTTAAATTTTGGAGGTGGACGGTCCGAAACAATGTCGCATGTACAAGAAAGACAGATGGGTAAATGATCACTTCCCAAGGAGTCTTCATAAGGGTCCCATAAGAAATCTTGATGTATACCAGGGGAGGCCAAAGATAAGTCAATGGCCAAAAAGTTACGAGTACGATCATCTACACCAGGGGTCGGCAACCTTTTCAGTGCGAGAGCCAGAGAAATCTTCTAGGAGTAGCCTGCTGGCCGGAGTGCCAAAGAGAACCCAAAAGTGACAGTGTACAAAAATTTTATAGAAAAGCAGGCAAACCAGTGACTAGATTACAAGAAATTTATTGAAAAACATGCAGATCATTGACTTTTACATGGTTTTAAAATAAATGCATACAGTAATTAAAATTACGATACAGACGTCCACACAATATTTTGTGACATAGTGTTACGCCCCTGTGTTGGGCGTGGGCGTGCGTGTGTTTGAGTAAGGCTCAGTAAGCCATTGTCTGATTTGGGCGGACGGGTGGGATAGGACCTACCAATACGAGTAACGAGTGAGTGTGAATGTTGTTGTGAGCTTGGAGGCTGGGTGAAGTGGGTGAATGAAGAGATAGATAGATAGATAGAGATAGAGATAGAGAGAGAGAGAGAGAGAGAGAGAGAGAGAGTAGCAGCAGCAAGAAATGCACTTTATATTATCCACATTCCCTAATGATAAAAGTACATTTCAGACTAAGAAAGTTTGATGCATACCTCTTCTCAGTACGAACTCCTACGCCACGGTGACTGGCCGCTGGCATGACCGTTACTGACTGGTGAGGGAAGGCTGCTCATGGGACGTCAGTCGCATGTAATGCAGAGTTGCCAGATGCCACGATAGTGGCCAGTCCCACGATAGTGGCCAGTCCCACGTCGGCGCCTCTTGACATGATCACGTGTTGCCATGTAGTCATTTTCTCCCTGGCGATTTTCCGTGGTGCTTCTGTGGTAAAGATCTCAGTCATGCAAAATTTGCACCGCGCTACCCGCCATGATCACGTCGCGAGGCGCCGACTTACTCATTTAGTTGGCTAGGTTGTTGCAGGCCGGATTGTTATATAAATATCAAACAGGGTGACGGGCCATGAGTTTGGACTCTGCGGGCTGGATCTGGCCCTCGGGCCGGAGGTTGCCGACCCCTGATCTACATGAGTCGCTCTACCATCGTTCAGAAGACAGAGGTTGGACTGTAGTATTAGGTCGGCTACTTGCTCCCCACGACCATCAATCCTCAAGCTACCCCATTGATAGTGATGGGCATTAAAGTCGCCCAACACTAACTTATTTCCAGGAAGATGTTCAAATAGTGAACTTAAAACATCACTATCAATGAGGCCATGTGGAGGACAGTACAGAGAACCAATAGACAGATATGTGTTGTTAAATTTTACCCTGCACACGACAGCTTCCAGAGTAGTATTTAGAATCACTTCCGTTTGTGGGTGTGATTTGTGTGTGTACAATATATGGCAACTCCGTGACCTTCATATCTTCTATATTAATGGTAGTGTTGGAACAGTGGAGGATCAGGATGATCCTCCAGGCACGTCTCCTGTAAACAAACAACGTCTGGCCTGTGTATAGAAAGCAAGATTGCTATATTGTGTAACTTATTCCTAAGACCCCTACAATTCCACTGTAACATAGTGAATGCGGCGGTTTAAGATATACGTTGGGGGCCAGTATGCTTAGTTTTTTTATGCCCTCCCTAACCAGGCGAGTGGCTACTGGGGGACCTTTCCCGGTGCTTGCTCATGGAGATCTCCATATTCTCATCGATAGCAAGGCTCCCAGACTCCACCAAGGAAGAGCTAGTCTTTCTCTCCCTCACTGGACCAGGAGTGTGAAGGACATAAGGATGTGCCAGCTTGGTGAGGGTGGTCAAATTAATCTTATCTGACTTGTCAGACTTCTGTTTTTGCCGCCTGACTGCGAAGGAGCAGCGGCAGCCTGAGAGTATGAAGTAGCAACAGGGATGTCCGTCAGAGAGTTGGAGCGTACAGGAGGCTTAGACTGAGAGATAGGGCGTTGGGCATGAGGAGCGAATGTTAGGTCAGTCTGCATTTCCACGGTGCACATCACGGGACGGGACACAACCACCGATGCATAGGAGATATTAGGCTTGAGAGTTGCATGCAACTCCTTCACCTTCTTCCTTGCATTGTAAAAGGAAATGCCCTCAGTTGCCTTCACTGTGCAGACCTCCTTCTCCTCCTTCCACTTGGGACAAACCCTCGAGGAAGTGGAGTGAGCACCCTGGCAGTGAATGCAACATTCAGTCTCTGATGTACAGTTGTCAGCAGAGTGGCCTACAGCCACACACTTGCTACACACCATGTTCGAAGCTCGACAAGTCTTTTCGTGATGTCCATAGATCTGACATTTTGCACAACGAAGGGGGTTCGGGATGTATGGTCTGACATTAACAATTTCGTATCCATCTTTCACATTAGCTGGAAGAGATACTTTTCCAAAAGTCAAGATAACG
Source organism: Coenobita brevimanus (assembly GCF_032717465.1). Classification (NCBI taxonomy): domain Eukaryota; kingdom Metazoa; phylum Arthropoda; class Malacostraca; order Decapoda; family Coenobitidae; genus Coenobita; species Coenobita brevimanus. The sequence continues at coordinate 5,713,351 of NC_137043.1, read as the reverse complement.
ATTGCGGTCTTCATCTTCCTGCCTTCCGAAAATATTGTAATAAACCTCGCCTCTATTACATCTTGATGAGCAAATTCCTGTACGATGTCTTCCTCCTCCATAAGCACAAGATCCCTGCAGGTGATAACACCCTTGCAGGAATTCATGGTATGCAGGATCTTTGTCTGGACATCGTAACAGTGGAACTTCCTCAGTTTCAGCAAATCCTTGACCTGGGCAGTATTTATTGTCTTTACTAAGAGATCTTCACTGGCAAGTTTTTTTCACATGTTCCACCTCACCTGCACACATCAATCACCTTCTTGATGATGAAGGGATTGAGGCTGGACAGGGGAGTAGAACCAACCGCATGAATGAGGACGAATGAAGCGTTATGTACATTTATGTCTAGAGGAGTATGTGTCTGGGGCCATTCAGTCTGGGAGCCGTCTGTCTGTGGATCAGTCGGGTGTCGGTCAGGCAGTAAGGGCGTCCGCCATAGTAATCACTTCCCCCTAAAGGTGGAAGTGGGAAGAAGGAGAAGAAACAAACAAGGGACAAACAACCCGGGGCAAAACACCTAAATCTGAGGTTCCCCTCTCAAACCACTCCAGGGAGGCCCGACCGTGTCTATACACGCCCCAGAGTGATCAGTGGGAGGGACCCCCCGTGGGCGAGTAAGCAAAGGTAAACTCAGGCAAAGACACAAACACCTATTGTATCTCTAAATAGGGAAGGAAGGAGAATGAGCACTAGCTAGCCTAACTTTAAAAAAACACCCTAGTGGCGGAAAAAACAAAATCTATGCCGGTGAGGCATCCCTGAAAGCTAGAGGAGAGCTCCGAAAACACGTCTTCACCCCCCGCAGCCATGCATCAAAAAGTACCCCTGTATTACTCGGCTTCTTCAAGAATTTAATCGCTGATTCTGATGAATCTGGTGCATTTGGATTAAACATTAGTTTCACTCACGTTCATCTTTCTCGCTACTTTGAGACTTTATTTAGGTCATTAACAATTTCTTCCAATGTCTGTCGTTTCTGAGATTGGGACAATGTCATCTGCAAACCTTAAATGGTTTGGCTTTTCTCCATCTTTATTTACTCCTTTGTTTTCCCAGTCTAAATTCTGAAAATACTTTCTAGGGTGCTGTAAATTATTTTGGTGAAACTGTATCTCCTTGACGTATGCCCTTCTCAGTCTTAATTTTGTCTGAGTCTGTGCAGTCTAACTGTAGCAGTTCCATCTTTATACATGTTTTTCAGTAGTTATAGAAAGTTCTAATTTACGCCTTGTTCCCGCAATGAGATTGCAATTGTCATGTGTTCCAATAAGTCGAGAGCCATTTCGTAATTAACAAAATCTAGGCGCATTTTGTCTATCTATCTATCTATCTATCTATCTATATGTGTGTGTGTGTGTGTGTGTGTGTGTGTGTGTGTGTGTGTGTGTGTGTGTGTGTGTGTGTGTGTGTATTCTGTAGTTTTTTCACTTAATGGATTCATTGTGTGCAGAACTGTAAATGATCATTAGCCAAATAACCCGCTTCGGAATCGTACCACTTCAAGAGGTTGGTTTTCTTCCAGATTTGTTGTTATTCTGTTCGTAAGAACTTTAGTGAGGAGTTTGTAATTAAGTAGTAATAAGTTAAATGGGTCGATGGTTAATAAGATCTTTTGAGTTGCCTTTTTTGTAAAGCATAGTAACTATTGCATTACACCATGATTTCGGAGTTTTCTTCTTTACACACTGAGAAATAAGAGGACAGGATCACACAGCTACCTGGCGGGTCCCAGGGTTGTCGATATGAGAAGACCTTGCAGATATAGGAGACACTGTCTTAGACAGCGCAGACCATGGGACCCCCCTATAGATTTTATATATATATATATATATATATATATATATATATATATATATATATATATATATATAACAGAACGGAGGAAGGAAAAACAAATGGGTAAAAAAAAATAATCCATACACCAGATTACTGGTGTCCTCTGTTCATAAAATATCTGTAGCAATTAGACTTGAACAGTTGTGGGTTGAAATTTGGAGGAAAACAACTCTGGGGAAGCGAGTTCCAGAGAGATGCAGTTCGGGGAATGAAAGAATTCTGATAGGCAGAAGTTCTGCAATATGGCTGAGTGACATTCCAGTCATGAGCGCTACCAGATGCCCGTGTAGCACGAGGGAAGGCATAGAGAGGTGGCACCATGGACGCAACTTCGTCTGAGCATTTGCCAAAAAAATATCTGTAAAATAATGCAAGGGAGGCAACATTCCTTCTTACTTGCAGGGGAGGTAGTTTATATGTAATGGCAGGGTTGTTAATGATTCTAACAGCTTTATTCTGAATTTTGTCTAGTTGTCTTAATGTAACCTCTCCACAACCATTTCACAAGGGTGAGCAATATTCAAGCTGAGAGCGCACATGACTCTTATAAATTATAGCTAACTGCTCATCGGCGAAGAAGTTACGGACTTTGTACAATAATCCAAGTTTCTTTGAGGCGGTTTTAGCAAGTGATCTGACATGAGAGGTCCAGCTGAGGGCACTTTTAAGTGAGACATCAAGAATTTCAATACTTTTGGAGATGGGAATATTAGTAGCACTGAAGGTAATGTACGAATCTGGCAATATCTGTCTATTAGTAAACTGTATATATTTAGTTTTACTAGCATTAAAAGAGACAAGGTTGTTTTGTCCCCATTCACTGATTGTAGATAGATCTTGATTTATGGAGATGGCTGTACTGAGTTGAGAGGTAGAGATATTAGACTTTGTAAATGGATGTCTGAGTGTGAATGAACTATGTAGTGTTGAGTCATCTGCATATGAGTGAATGGAATTGTGAGTGACAGATAAGAGATCATTAATATGAACCAGAAATAGGGTTGGCGCCAGAACTGAGCCCTGCGGCACGCCGGCATTAATTGAGTGGAAATTCGAATATACATCATCTACTTTTACTCTTATTTTCCTGTCACTAAGATAAGAAGAAATCAAAGGAACAAAAGACGTTAGTCCATAGCAAGGGAGTTTGGACAGCAGGGAACGGTGCCATACTCTGTCAAAAGCTTTAGAGATATCAAGAGCTACTGCATGAGTTTCTCCAAAGAGATCAATAGATTGATGGATGGTATGAGTTAAGAGATTGAGTATGTCAATGGTGGATCTTTCGTGGCGAAAACCGTATTGTCTATCACTAATTAAGTTGTTGGATTCAAGATGTTTAATAATATGCTTATTAATTAAAGTTTCAAATACCTTACCAAGAGAAGATGTGACAGCTATTGGTCTGTAATTGGAGGGGTCAGACGAACTTCCTTTCTTCGGAACTGGGTGGATATTGGCTTCTTTCCATGAATTTGGGAATAAAGAAGTACGTATGCATTGTCTGAATAATTTAGCTAGGACAGAGGCAAGTTCAGGGGAACACTTTTTCAAAACAATTGGCGGAATTCCATCTGGGCCTGGAGCTTTGTTGGTAGGTAAATTGTCTAGGATGGATTTTACATATCTTGTCTGTATTTTAAGTGGGGCAATTTCGGGAGAATCAAGTTCCAGTACTGAGACATTCTGGCTGGTATCATCTATGGTAGAGTTTCTGGCAAAGGTACTAGCAAAGATATCTGCTTTCCCACGTGGGTCATTTGTAATATTGCCATCTGAAGATTTTAGTGGTGGAATGGAAGATGACTTGTTAAAGTTATTATTGAAAGAATTAAGAGTTGACCAGAATATTCTATTGTCATTAGGGTTGTTAAGTAGTTTTGATGCTTGCTTTTGAAGAAAGTTTGATTTAGATGGATTTATTACAGCTTTTGCATGATTTCTAGCAATTTTAAATTGGGAGTGATTTAGATGTTTTTGATTTTAAGTAAGAGTTATATGCTAATGACTTTTGGGCTGTTGCTCTGGCACAATTGCCATCAAACCATTTTGGAGAGTTTGATCTTTTAGTGAATTGTTGACTTGGTATGAATAACTCCATACCAGCTAGTATTAAGTCGCAGATGTGGGACTGGGTAGAATTGGGATCACTAGAGAAGAAAGACTGCCATGGAATATCAGCAAGATAATTTCTAAATCCATCCCAGTCTGCCCTGTCAAAGTGCCATCGGGTCACCCTGACAGGTTCAGAATGGGGAGGTGTAGGAGGGTTAACTAATGAGGCTTTGATGAGATTGTGGTCAGAGGATCGAAGTGGTGACAGTACCTCTATCCTGTATTGATCTGGATTATTTGTCAAGAATAAATCCAAGAGATGGGCATTATGGTCAGGATTATCAGGTATTCTGGTTGGTTGCTTTACCAACTGGGTGAGGTTAAACGATTCCACAAACAGCTCGCATTCTAGACCAGCATCATCAGTCCGGGCAGAATGCAATAACCATTCAACATTGTGTACGTTAAAATCACCCAAAATGGTAATTTCATTGTCAAGGGCAAGGTCAAGGTTACTCAACTGAGTGGATATGGAATCAAATACACTGGGTTCCGAAGAAGCACTGGGGGAACGATAAACTACACAGATATATTTGGTAATGTTTTGACAATTTAATTTATATAATGAGTAATCAAAACTGGATGAAGTGAAGTTTAAAATAGTGTCAACTGCATATTGGGATTTGATATAACAACAGGTGCTGCCCACGTTACGAAAGTTTGTAAGGAGATGGTAACCGGGAAAACAAAATGGAGATATATCGGTAGAGGGCGAGATTTGTGGTTCTGTGAGGAAAAGGGCCAAAGGGGATATGGACTGAAGGAAAAAATGAACCGAGTTTAAATTTGTGGTAAGGCCGCGGATGTTGGTAAAGAATAAGGCTGCATCGTCACCTCCTCGCCGACGAGCATTCCCGGAAATAGCAACAGTCACTGCCGGCACAGTCGCTTGATGGCGACCGGGAGGACCCTGTGCCTCCAGCCCTACCCTGCCGGTGGTGGCAATCCGAGGTACCACCTCATTTATTATTAAGATTGCAGCGGCCATTACTAAAGATGTGAATAGAAGGTGTGATATGTTATGCGCATGTAGTGTGCTGTAGACAGTTGGAGGTAGAGGTATTATGAGAGCATGCTGGCCTACTCTCTGTGTAAATGAATGCACTGAAAATGTTCAGAAAAGGGAGATGGTCAGGATCAAGTCCTGAGGGCTGGTGAAACTGAGCTCCAGCTCTCCCTATCACCAGCTTGCCATCAACCTCGGGAATATTGCCCTATTCGACTGGTGCTACAGTCTACTCCTCATCTCCACCGAATATACTGAATTAGGTGGCACAAAAATTACATCTCAGCAGAAACTGTATGGCATGGAGGTGAGATAATTTACCATAGTCCCCCCCAACCAAACATGAATTAAACTGGTGATGGTTTCTTGGGCGTTCCTTTTGGATCATCGTCTACTTGGTCCAACCGCACTGCCTCCTATGCTTACGGACTGTGTGCCACAGAAAGTGAGTAGGCACTGTCTTGGCAAATTAGGGAACTGGACATTAAACTGATATCCATTAAGGTCTACATGTGCCATGTAAGAAGCCTCACAGAAGATTACAAACTTCGTACTTTAATGGCTGAATTAGAAAACACCAGTTGGCATATTATAGGTCTCAGCGAGATCCACAGAAGAGAAGAGAATTAATTCAGGTCCAAGACAGCAACCACCTATTTTACTACAGAGGAAGGCAAAATGAAAGAGTTAATTGTGTAGGACTTCTAATTACCTGAAATCTTGCAGACAATATTGTTAAATTTAGCAGTGTATCTGAGAAAGGACACACACAGCACAAAGCCAAACAGGAGACAGAGTGTGTGTGCTGGGCAATCTCCAGGCCCTGTACTCCCTCCTTACTGTTATTTAATCAGCCCATACCCCACTGACCAGGCTAATGTATGGCCCGGCCTGCACTATAGGTGCAGGAAATCTGTAAACGAACGAACGAAATGACAGTGTAGCATGGATTGTTATTAGACTAGGCAAAAGATACACCCTGAAAGCAATACAAGTATATGCACCGACTTCTAAAAGCTCAGATGCATTAATAGAAACACTCAGTGACAACATTTCCCAGATGATGGAAGAAGAAAAGACCACACACACACACACACACACACACACACACACACACACACACACACACACACACACACACACACACACACATTTTTTAATGAAAGGAAGAAGGAACCAAAGGCCAGTAGCCCGCAAACCTTTCCTTCCAAGAAAAAAGAAAAAACAGTACAACAGACAGCCAAATTCAAGACTCGTTAATGTCCAGATGCCTGGACACACTGAGTTTGAAAGACCAGAGATCATAGGAAGTAGGAAATACAGACGAAGAGAGACAGTTCCAGAGTTGACCTGTTGTATAAATGAAGGACTGGGAGTAGTGGTTAACTCTTGCATTGGAGAGTTGGACAGAAAAGGGATGAGAGTTTGTTGCTAGGCAGGTGCTATGCACCCGTCGTAGAGGTGAAGGGACACAAGCAGACAGATCAGGGGAGCAGTGATTATTGAAGTAGCGATAGAAAAAAGATAAAGATGCAACAGTACGGCAAAGAGACAGAGGTTGAAGGAAGACAGTAAGAGAAGGAGAGTTATTGAGACAAAAAACCTTTGACTCCACCCTATTGGGAAGAGCTGTATGTGGGAAGCCTCCCCAAACGAGAGTTGCAGTCCACACAGGGGCGAATAAAACCCGTGTGTAAACTAAAAGAAAGTACGGAGTCAGCTTAGCACATCTAATCTCTTGGAAGCAGATTTTACAGGAGATGTAATATGATCTTTCCACGATAAGTCCCGAGTGAATGAAACCCAAAGCATGTTCAAGGATGATGCAGGATTGAGCTGGATATTATTAAACATTAGGGGGTACTCCTGTGGAAGATTTTTTTGGGTTGATAGGCGTAAAAACTGAGTCTTTGGTGCATTAAAAACCACAAGATTATTTTTACCCCAGTCAGAGACACGAGTCAAGTCAGACATTAGGTGTGCCATAGCCTCATCCCTTGTCTGTTGAAGTAACTGCTGAGATGGACGTTGCGAGAACTGAATGGAAAGGTGAAGGGTGGAATCATCAGCGTACGAGTGGATAGGGTTAGATGTACAGCTTAGAAGGTCATTGATGAATAAAAGGAAGAGAGATGATGATAGGACAGAGCCCTGAGGAACACCACTGTTGATAGATCTAGGAGAAGAACGATGGCCGTCTAGAGCTACGGCAATAGAACGACCAGAGAGGAAGCTATTGATGAAGGCATAGACAGATGGATATAAACACATACAGCTCTTCTCAATAGGGTGGAGTCAAAGGCTTTTCGTCTTCTCAACTCTCCTCCTCTTACTGGCTTCCTTCAACCTCTGTCTCTTCGCTGCACTGTTGCATCTTTATCTCTTTTCTATCGTAACTTCCATGGTAGCTGCTCCTCTGAACTGTTTGCTTGCATCCCTCCACCTCTACGTCGGGTGCATAGCACCCGTCTAGCAACAAACTCTCATCCCTTTTCTATTCATCTCTCTAATGCAAGAGTTAACCGTTACTCCCAGTCCTTCATTCATGCAACAGGTCAAGTTTGGAACTGTTTCCCTCTGTCTGTATTTCCTACTTCCTATGATCTCCAGTGAGTCCAGTCTTTCAAACTCAGTGTGTCCAGGCATCTCGAAATGAACGGATCTTGAATTTGGCTCTATTTTGTACTGTTATTGTTTTTTCTTGGAAGGAACGGTTTGTGGGCTCTTGGCCTTTGGTTGCTTCTTGCTTGCATTAACAAAAAGAAAAAAAAAAAGGAAGAGGGCAATTTGGAAATTAAAGATTTATACCAAATTTGATCGAAAGCCTTTCAGGTGTCACGTACAATGGCAAAGCTTTCTCCAAAGCTGAGTCCGAAAAGTAGGTGAGAAGATCGCCAGTGGAGCGTCCTTGACGGAACCCATACTGACAGTCAGAAAGAAGGCTGTGATAGGAGAGATGCTTTTAAATTTTTCTGTTAAGAATTGACTCGAAAACTTTTGAGATACAGGATGTTAAAGCATTTGGACGATAGTTAGAGGGCTGGAAATTGCCACCCTTCTTTGGGACTGGCTGAATGTGAACAAACTTTCAGCAAGAAGGAAAGGTACAAGTTGATAGACAAAGGCGAAAGAGTTTGCCTAGGCAGGGTGTAAGCACAGAAGCACAGTTCTTGAGGACAAAAGGAGGGACTCCAACAAGCCTGCCTTTGAATTAGTTGTTTTACGGGGAGGGACACTAACCCTCCGCCAACTCATTTGTTGACATATAGGGAACACATATGGGTTGGTTACATAGTTATCACTCATTGTTGTAAATAGTTTCCTGGCTTACAAGAAACCACTTGACTTCTCATTTAATAAAAAGCCGCCTGAAAAGAAAAGTAAATAAAAATGACAGGAAATATAAGAGAAAAACGAAGAGAGGAAGAAAGAGAATGATGACGGTGAAGAAGTAGGAAGCACTGCAACTAAGTGACTGGATGATGGTCGCCAACACCTACCACATATTATATATATCCTATTGGCTCCCAGAGTTCCTGTGCGAGGGATTTTGCTGCAAGGTTGCTAGGCGTATCGCCATCCGCCTGTCGGCCCATAGTCGCGAAGCTCATAGGTCCCTACCCAGGGGTTCCTTTCTTTATAAAATTTTGTAAATGCCCAGTTCCGTCCTATATTGAGGACACTGGATGCTAATGGGTTATATATGCATATATATATATATATATATATATATATAGAGAGAGAGAGAGAGAGAGAGAGAGAGAGAGAGAGAGAGAGAGAGAGAGAGAGAGAGAGAGAGAAATTTATAAAGCCTTGTGTATCTCAGAATAGCCTACCACTGGTGGCAAACCTTGCTATAATTGTATAAGGAGTGATTTCCTCTCACATTCCAGGGCAGTAATTTCTGGGAGGGTAGGGGGGCTATAGCCCCCCCCCCAGTGTTTCAGTATATTCATTTGTCAAAACTTCATCTATGACTGGGGGCTTATAAGGCTGAACTTGAAAATAAAATGGAAGAAAAATTTTGAGTAGTTTAGTTGATAATCCAAACAAATCTACGTGTGTCTGATCAAATATTTCTTAATTTGATCCAAGTTTATCATAAACTAAATCGTAATAGTACTTAGATATTGATTATTTTATCATTTCCATAAGAATAAAGGCAGGGAGGTATATTTCAACCTGAATTCTACCACAGGCGTGAGAGAACAATCTTGGTAGAAGTGCAGCATAGTGCAACAAAAATGTAAAATGGCCAAATTATTACACTAATTCACAGTTTAACCCGCCCCATCCCGACCACTTTTCCACCACTGACTCCCCCCGATCCCGACCACTTTTCCACCACTGACTCCCCCCGATCCCGACCATTTTAGGAAATTTTTTTTTTTGGCTCAAACCTTCGCTTTTGGTGAGAAACATCGAAAATTCATAGAGAAATCGCTCAACTGAGGTTTAAAATACTCATTACAGGTAGGAGAGCCTCCTTACCTTACTGGGTTTTCTATCAGGCTGACACCAAAGAAAACGAGTTCTATGGGAGGATAACTATTTCACACCACTCATAAACGGTATTTATTTATTTACTGTTACGAATTTATATGTAGTACAAGAGTATATTGGTTTTCAAGCAGTAATATAGGCATTATAAGCATTGTTTCACTCACTAATACCTAACCTTTTTTGCCACATTACCTGATCATCATTTCTAACTGTTTCTTCCTCTAATGCTATGTAAAGTTTGTCCTCCACATTGTCATTGATTGGGGAATCACTCTGGCCCTGAATTTTGTACCGTGGCATGACATGGCTATACTGGCCAGGTCACTGATAACAGGTGAATTGCTGAGACAATGGCATGCAGGGGGGGGGGAGGAGGTCATGCTGGGTAAGGCATTGTCTCTGCCTGGCATCTTGTTGAGGAAGGTGTCACGTGTATACATACCAAAAATGACTCGCGAAAATTGAAAATTGTGCAAATTAGGGACCTTGCATTTTTTTCGCGTTTATGTACGTCAATGGGATTGGCAGTGACAAAACGTGTGGACGTAAAAGAACGTCGACGGGACGCCGCGGGTTAAGCTGAAAGTGTAGATTGGCAGAAAGTGAAGTCTTATTCAAACACCCACCTCCACCACTAAACATACATGCCTCATTCAACATCAGGTTTTAGGTTCGTTCGTTCATTTAAAGATTCTTTGCACCTGTAGTGCAGGCCGGACTATACATTAGCCCGGTCGGTGGGGTATGGGCTAGTTAAAAAACAGTAATGGGGGAGGACAGGACCTGGGGATTGCCCTGCACACACATCCTGTCTCCTGACTGGCTTTGTGGTGTGTGTGAGGTTTTAGGTAGAATCAAACTTAGAAATATCGGATGGTCTGCAAACTTAAGAGCTTCAATTTAAAGTTTGTAGTATGGAGGTATATATATTTGGTCTAGCCCCCTCAAAATTCTTTTGAAAATTACGGGCCTGCATTCTCAGTGTTCCTGTATTCCGACTTCTCTGTCTATTAGTCTGAAATAGTTTTCTAAAACTACTGATATCTTCTTTGTTGGGTGGACTGGAACATCGGAGGTTGAAGGTGACATCTCCGGCAGTCCACCATCCTTCTGGAGGACTACAGCTCCACCGCCTGATCATATCGGTGTCACCACGTGAGGGCGTCAGTGTCCAATAAAATTTATCACAAGTAATGGAAAGATATAATTCTCGACCACGTGCAACATTCACGATATGAAGTGGCCCATGTAAACTATGAAAAATAATATATGACTAGTTTAGGTCGAAAAATATCCCGGAAAGTAAGCAGTACAATATTATATACACATTCTTGGCCGTGTTGGGTACGGGCAAACTGATAGTAAGAAAATTTTTGGGAAAGTTAGTTGTGAATTGGAACCAAAGAAATGCACACATTAGGAAAGGAAGGAGTTCATGGAAAGGTTTCCCGCTCGTGGAAATTTGACGAACATAATCAGCCTCTTTACATTAATAATATTTTAGTGGAATTTAACTGTTACCAATAATAACAGGTGTTATAAACTGACTATTTTCAACGTCTTGCCTTCACCTCAGCGTGGTCCAATTTAATAATCAGATCGTAAGATTCAATCGCACACTTGACAGGCATTAATTAACCGGGTAAGTTTTCCGATGGGTCTATTTTTCAGACCACTTCGGATGTCGGCTGTTCAATTGATACAGACCCACGTGATAAGTTCTCTAGAAATACATCCTCATCATCCAATCCTGTGTCGCCCCATGAGGAGTGTAGGAGCCCGGGGCTAGGCAAGTTGGTCCTGATCTATAAGATAAGAGTGACCAGCCTCACTCATCCCTGAGTGGTATTACGTGAGCAATAAACCCTAATCATCGTTTGGATTAACCTGCAACGGCTCAATCCGACTGGAACGCCCTAATTACCCACTAAACCACCAGGCCCCATAATTTCATTATATGGTTACCACTCAGCGTAGTAAATGGTTTCTTGGTGTACAGAAAACCATTTGGCTTGTCACAAAGTGTAGAATCATCCATAGGCAGAAGGAAGAGGAAAGAATGAAGGAAAGGAAGACAGAGGAGGATAGAAGAGAGGAAAGGGCAGATACCGAAAGCAGCACTACATGAGTGAGTGGATGGTGAGTTCCCCCACCTACACCAGCGTTAATTGAATGACGCTTCGTTTAAGAAAAAAAAAAATAGGCCAATGTTTTACCTTTGAAGCGATGTAAATGAACGATTTAAAGCGTTTATTTCCTAAGGTGGTTCAGCCCTTGAGAATGCGGATGTCGCTTTGGTTTAATTCTCTGATGATTTCACTCATTAAGGCAGAATTTAAAACTGGAGGAGTTACATATAATCGTTTACTAACTCCACTACTTAAAGCTCTTCTAAGTTTGAATAGTGTCTGTAAATAGCAGGCATAAAATTGGAATATATATATATATATATATATATATATATATATATATATATATATATATATATATATATACTAAAAGAGACTGACATGATTAACATATATATATATATATATATATATATATATATATATATATATATATATATATATATATATATATATATATACTAAAAGAGACTGACATGATTAACATTTCAGTTCGTTATTGTATTAAATGTATCCTAAACCGAGTAAAGGCATTAAAATGTACCAAAAAGGAAACGCAAAGCACGCCAACACACACAAAGGGTTAACGTTTACAAGCACTAATGCGTGGAGGTGTGGGACGGTCTGGGCAGCCCATTGTGTGATAACCCCGTCCATATGGTGACGTATCTTTTTATTGTATTCCTGGTTGACCTAGATTATTACACTTATATTAGGGGAGACGTCTTGCAGTACTAAGAGAAATAAAATTGTGTGGAGATGGTTAGAACAAAGTAGGAAATACGTAACCGGACTGATGAGGTGAGCTGCACAAACAATTTTGAGGAGCAGACTGTAACACCAGCTGAGCAGGGCAGTACTCCCAAGGTGGATGGAAAGCTGTTGACAGGGAGAGCTGGAGCTCCCGTTTCATCAGCCCTCGGGACTAGGTCCCGACCATCCCCCTTTGCTGAACTTTTTCAGTGTCTCAATAACACAGAGAGTAGGCCAGCATGCTCTCCAATACAAGTTTCTCTGTGAACACCAAAGTACGTGCACAGTACACACTTCACTTCCTTTCCCAAAATTAAAAAATCGTGGCTGCACTACACTTGGCCTCGGAGTCCCCAGGGGGGAGGGGGACCATAAATACCACCTTCCGCCCCTCTCCTGGTGACGACTCGAGCTGTCTGGAACCACTGTCTGACTCTCTTCTTCATTTCTGCAACATTCGCGGCCTTTCCTCTAACTTTCGCTCTGTTGAGCACTACCTCTCCTTCTCTAAACCTCACCTTTTTTTTCTAACTGAAACTCAGTTGTTTGAGGCATCTGACAACAAACCCTTTTTTGTATCCTCCTACTTTCTCTATGCTCATTTCAAAGCCAAAGGTGGATGTTGCGTATATTTATGCAACGACCTATCTTGTTCTCGTGTTCCTGAACTGGATTCTTCTGAATTCTCTACACTCTGGCTTCGGCTTTCCTGTCATTCTCTGACTAAATATATCTGCGCTGTTTACTTATCTCCTAATTCTACTGACAATAAAAAATTCTTCGACTATCTTACTTCTACGATGGAACACATTCTATCCATTTCTCCTTTCTCTGAAATCTCCATTCTAGGAGATTTCAATGTTCACCACCACCTTTGGCTCCCCTCTCCTTTCACTGATCCACCTGGTGAACTAGCCTACACCTTTTCTATCCTTAATGACGTAGAGCAGCTTGTACAGCACCCTACCCGTATCCCTGACCGCTTTGGAGAGAGTTCCAACGTACTTGACCTCTTCCTTACAACTAATCCTTCTGCTTACACTGTTAATCTTTTCTTTCCTTTGGGCTCCTTTGATCACAACCTTATCACCTTAAACTGTCCTATTGCTCCGGTACAGCCTGTGGACCCTCCAAAGAAACGTCGTCTGTGGCACTTTGGAGCTGCGGATTGGAAGGCCCTCAGGCAGTACTCCTTTGATTTTCCTTGGAATGATTATTGCTTCCATGGCCGGGAGCCATCTGAGTGTGCCTTGTGCATTACGGAGGTTATTCTCTCGGGCATGAAAGCATACATTTCTTTCTCATATCTTCTGACTAATGCAAGAAAGCCTTGGTTTAATCACGCTTGTTTTAATGCTGTCCGCAACAAGGAGAGGGCCTATAAAAGGTACCGGAGCCAACCCACCCCTGAATCACATCTTTTATACGTTTCTGCCCGGAATCGTCCTAAGTCTGTTCTTCGCTCTGCTAAAAATATTTTCATTCGTACTAAATGCTCTCAACTCTCCAACTCGAATTCTTCCCATTCCTTCAGGCATCTTGCCAAAAACCTTTCTAACAACATTACCTCATCATCCTTCCCTCCTCTTTTCTACTCTGATGGCTCGGTAGCTATTTCTTCTACTGATAAAGCAGATCTCTTAACTCAGACTTTCTCCTCCAATTCCACTATCGACGATTCCGGTGCTGTTCCTCCATCACTTCCCCCCTATGACTTCCTCAACGCTGACATTAAAATTTCTTCAGCTGATGTATTTCCTGCTGTTGCTGGCCTCAATACTAATAAGGCATATGGGCCTGATGGAGTCCCTCCTGTTGTTCTCAAGAACTGTGCTTCTGTGCTTACACCCTGCCTTGGCAAGCTCTTTCGCTTTTGTGTAACAACTGGTACCTTTCCTTCTTGCTGGAAGTTTGCTCTCATTCAGCCAGTCCCAAAGAAGAGTGACCATTCCCAAACCTCTAACTACCATCCAACTGCTTTAACATCCTGTATCTCAAAAGTTTTCGAGTCAATTCTTAGAAAAATTTTAAAGCACCTTTCCTGTCACAACCTTCTTTCTGATCGTCAGTATGGGTTCCATTAGGGACGCTCCACTGGCAATCTTCTCACTCACCTTTCAGACTCCTGGTCATCCTCCTTTCGGGACTTTGGCAAAAACTTTGCCATTGCACTTGACATCTCTAAGGCTTTTGATCGAGTCTGGCATAAATCTTTAATTTCCAAACTGCCCTCTTACGGTTTCTATCCTTCTGTCTGTGCCATCATCTCTAGCTTCCTTTCTGGTCGTTCTATAGCCACTGTTGTAGATGGCCATCGTTCTTCTAGATCTATCAACAGTGGTATTCCTCAGGGCTCTGTCCTATCATCAACTCTCTTCCTTTTATTTATCAATGACCTTCTAAGCTGTACATCTAACCCTATCCACTCTTATGCTGATGACTCCACCCTTCACCTTTCCATTAGGTTCCTGCAACGTCCATCTCAGCAGTTACTTCAACAAACAAGGGATGAGGCTATGGCACACCTAATGTCTGACTTGGCTCGTATTTCTGACTGGGGTAAAAATAATCTGGTTGTTTTTAATGCATCAAAGACTCAGTTTTTACAACTATCAACCCGTCAAAATCTTCCACGGGTATACCCACTAATGTTTAATAATATTCAGCTTAATTCTGCATGATCCTTGAACATGCTTGGTGTTTCAGTTACTCGGGACTTATCTTGGAAAGATCATATTACATCTCCTGTAAAATCTGCTTCCAAGAGATTAGGTGTGTTAAGCCGACTCCATTCCTTCTTTAACCCTGCACAATTGTTGACTCTGTACAGGGGTTTTATCCACCCCTGTGTGGAGTACAACTCTCATGTGTGGGGAGGCTCCCCACATACAGCTTTTCTCAACAGAGTGGAGTCAAAGGCTTTTCGTCTCATTAACTCTCCCCCTCTTACTGACTTCCTTCAACCTCTGTCTCTTCGTCACACTGTTGCATCTTTATCCCTTGTCTATTGCTACTTCAATGGTCACTGCTCCCCTGAACTGTCTGCATGCATTCCTCCACCTCTACGATTGGCGCATAGCACCCGTCTAGCAGCAAACTCTCATCCCTTTTCTGTCCAAGTCTCTAATGCAAGAGTTAACCGTTACTCCCGGTCCTTCATTTATGCAACAGGTCAGCTCTGGAAGTGTCTCCCTCTGTCTGCATTTCCTGCTTCCTATGTTCTCCAGTCTTTCAAACGCAGTGTGTCCAGGCATCTTGTAATGTTCGTATCTTGAATTTGGCTCTGTCTTGTATTTTGTTTTTTTTCTTGGAAGGAATAACAATTTCGGGCTCGCGGCCATTGGTTCCTTCTTCCCCGCATTAAAAAAAAGCAAAGATGGATTGTTATCTGTATATGGCGTACGCTGAGTAGAAAGTACGTCTTTATTTAGTTATTCGAAAAAGAGAAGACCAAGGGTGATATTTCCGACCGTGTTCGAGACTTCGTTGCACCTCTTCACCAGTGAATTACTTTTCATATTACAACTTTCTCTTCACTTGCATGTTCGTTCGTTGGTTCGTTGAAAGATTTCCTGAACCTATAGTGCAGGCCGGGCCATACATTAGCCCGGTCAGTGGGGTGTGCGCTGACTTAAAAAATAATAAGGGGGGAAGACAGGGCCTGGGGATTGCCCAGCACACACTCCCTGTCTTCTGGCTGGCTTTGTGGTGTGTATGTGGCTTGCATGTTATCTATGTGTTTGTAATATGGACACAGACTGCATAACTACCGTACAAGAGTTTACCAACATCCCATACGCAAAAAGAAGTTGTTAAAGGAGAGGTAAATTTTTTCATCTTATCCTGGCACAGATTTTCGTATTTTTGCATCCTATTTCACGCAGTGTACCACTGTGCCAAAAAAAAAAAAAAATGCCGCAGTAGTAATTATTTTCATAGCACTTTTTCGTGACTAGCATCATATTCTACGGTTAATCTACTGTAGGAACGCGTCATGAATTATGTAAATTTTTGCCTCCTTAGCTAAAGACAGTAAGATTCCAAGAGCCTTGAAAATCAGTAGTGTAGGCATTTACAACAGCCTTACTGTTTTGGTCAAGTTTGACAACTAAGTAAAAAACGGTAACAGCCAATCCCACGTTACCCCCTTGGTGGTGTAGTGGCCCGAGGCTACGTATACGTCGTGCGGTACATTTAACATTAAATGTTTAGGCTATATTCCTTGATGACATTGCATGATCAGGGTAGGTGATGCCGACCATCAGCCACTCACGTGATGCAGGAGGTCACTCTATATTGAGTGGCAAGCCTAATGGTTTCTGTGTAATCCAGGAAATCATTAATAACGCTGGGTGGTAACCATATAACCAAATAATGAGGTGATGTGGAGCCTGTTATGGTGCCCTGTTTGATGTGTGGAAAGAAACAATTGCTGCGTCCATCTAGGAACCAAATCTGCACACTCTTCCCCGAGTCATGCTGTGACGAGGTGCTGTCCACGACAACAGGACATCGCCTCACTGCACTGGATGGCCCTGCAGGGGTAATTGCTGCGGTTGATAAGCTTGCTCAGCCAGACAGATCGGGGTTGATTTACTACTGCATGATCGAACAGCCTCAATCAGCCTTTGGGGATCAAACCTATGCAAGACTTTCACCGGGGCGTTCTAACCACCAGGTGCACAGACAGTTAAAAGTATACAGCGTCTGCAAGTTATATGGTAAGAGGGGAGAGTGAGACGAACAATGAATCTGTTCAAACCTGTGAATTACGATTCAGGGATCACATAACTCTACTGACTTAGGAAAATAGTCTTTATCAAAGGCCCCAAGAGACAACTGTGGGTTTTTCGATCATGTAATACCACCAAGGGGAGTAGGCTGGTAACCTACCCTTAAATGCAATGGTCTGCACAGCATAACCTTGGGACCTACAGCCTGAAATGGGTAAATTGGGACTGACTCTTTAAACTGTGTGTCCGGGGTGGGATGGGGGGTGAAGAAGGGCATGATTGGAGTAAGTAAGCTTCATATTACCTGCTAAATCACCATAAAATTACATTTTATATGGAACTGGGAGTACAAGATGTGGTGGGGTAGAGAATCCAAAAACTAGAAAATCAACCTTTTTGGTCTTTGTCTCTCTTGTGGAAGGCACAGTCTGGATTAGAAAATAATAATAATAATTATAATAATAATAAGCTGACTTACTATTCCACCGTTTCTATTTCACACTTAGCGCGTTTTCCATCTCTCTTCTTCCTGATGTATCAATTCACAGATAATCATTTAATGACTAAGAAACATACTATGCCTCTCGTAGTTTGTGGATATTAGTCAGCGGAGGAAAATGAGAAGTAGAAGCGGCAAAATAATAGGAAAAGTTTTGTTTTGGCTGTACCAAAACCAAGCTGGCCTTGTGACTGTGAAATATAATTATCTTACAGGACTTTGGAGGTTTTGTAGCACTCTTCGTAAGCGATTTATTGTTCTTACTTAACCTTGACAACCTCTGGTAGTTTCTAATTACACTTTATCGCCATTAATTACATAAATACCATACAAAAGAACTTTCAGACGTAAAGCGTAAAATAAACAGATAGACAAGAGGTGCTGCAAAGTCTTTCATGGCACCTAGAAAATGGCCATTAGATATGGCGTCCACAGGCCGTGATACATGTTGGGGTGTGGAGGTTGTGGGTGGGGTTCCTGTGTCTGTATCTGAATCTATATTACCCCATAAGAGTTTCACTGTTGGACTGAACATTCTCCTAGAGGTGGAAGTGGCATCCCTAATTAACTTACCCCATCCTGGTAAAGTACAGATAGGGAAGAGGTGCTTAGAAATTTGGAACTCAGTAGCGTTGGCCTTTACTACATGCTTATTAAATGTATAAAATGACACAACGAAAAATAACATTATTACTCGGAAAAGTTATCTACAAACTATGCTGCGTGTAGGAAAGGATGATGAAGGAGATGGCTGAAACTTCCATATTCGAGAGTTCTGATTAGTGGGTCCGATAAATACCGACTCGATCATAAGGTTCAACGAAGGAGACTTGACTTTCTCCATTTATATTCTGGAAGGGAAGGAGGAGGTCATAAATAGGAGTGAGGCTTTACTATCCAAGGATGACATCATAAAGTGCCTGGAAATAGATGACAGCCACGTGATATATCTGTCTTCACTGGACGACGGGGGACACAGTGAGACTTGAAAATCACTTGAAGTGAGATTTAAAAATTGACAATGAACTGGAAGGAATTGGGAACAAAGAACTTCGAAAAATCAGTGAGTTAGGAGGAAAGGAGACACAGAACTTGAAAATCAGTAGTATGTGAGGGAAGAAGACCTTAAAATTGAATAAGCTGGGAGGAAAGGAGACTTGGAACCTTGAAAATCTGTAGATTACTCCCGTACTGTAGTCCTCCTGGTTGTGTAATGCACTACAGCTAAAAGTGACACAGTTACTGAGAGATGGCGTTCATATAATGTGATGCACCGGTGAGAATGCATCAGTGAGAGGAAACCTGAAGCCGTGAAAAGGAATGGTTGTAACCTTTACCATTATTCACAGTGCATATGTTTAGTTAACCAAGCGAAAATGACTCGCTACATAGTGAGAAAGTAAGGTTTATAGATTTCTGACTCTGATGCCGAGGTAGCTAACACAAGACAGATCTTTTCTCGTTATTTGTATAAAGAGAAAGTCCTAATGCCACCCGTTATCGTCCATCTTGCGTGTCCGATTTTGTTTTCCCTAACATAGTATCTGTCATATACTTAATTTTCCTCTTTCCACGTTTATTATTTTTCCAGAAAGAATTCTAAGATTTCATCGCTCCTTGCAGTCACCAGGAAAAGGTCAATTATAATTTGCCACTGTTTATCTTTTAAGATTCTCCCGTTCATTTGATATCCGACGTACTAATTATCTATTTTCTTTAATATCTTTATTGAGAAAAATCCTTACCATCACATTGGTTCCTTTCTATGTTTATTGAGAAAATACTGACTCTCTTTTCTGCAAACTTCGTCTCCAGTTTCTTGTACCCTAATCACATTCTTACATGAAGTAGGCATATATATATATATATATATATATATATATATATATATATATATATATATATATATATATATATATAATTTACATTTTGTTTTTGCTGACCTTCTGTTTCTGTCCTTTCTCCTTTCTTTATTTCTCCATCCCTTGTCGATTAACACCAGTCTTTAGCAAGGCGAGGCGATTTAGTTTTGCCTGTGTGTGTGTGTGTGTGTGTGTGTGTATTGCCAAAATATATCGAAAAGTTATAGACGATTTTTCACCAAACCTTCAGGAAAACCAACTACTGTATACGTGGATGTGCAGAAGCCTGTTACTTATGGAGAAGATTTGATCAAAGACGACTGAATGCCAGCCGCCATACATCTTAACATGGGTTTTCGTGAAACGCGGTGACTAAATTCTGTGAAGTTTTGCGAACTTTCTTCAAATTGGGTTTGTAGGTAGTCTGTGTCTTAGCCAACAACATATTTTGGAGGGTGATTAGCATTTGGCCTCCGAATGGTTTTGTTTCATTTCTCATCGTCTCATTCTTTCCTTTGTTATTCTCTTCTGCAGCCAAAGTGCTAAATTTCTGTCTCTGTCCTCCGCCCCCCGTGCCAAATACCCTGGTACCGGCCAGCGGTGCTCAGAACTTCTCTCTATTTGGACATGACAGCTTTACGACGGTTCATTTTTGAGCAACCCCAACTTGCCCGCCTCCATCATTGTCCTGAGAGAGAGAGAGAATGACAAAGCTGAAAAGAAAGAAAGAATGAGTTGTACCACATGTTGTACCAGAAGGCAGGGTATGTTTTGTTGTTGACTGGTTAGAAGGGAAATAAGAAAGAACTAAAGTTTTAATGAGAAATATGGCGAATCATTAACCTCTTCAGCCCGCGAACGCTGTTGAATTCTGGCGGCAACCGGACAATTTTCTTTCGAGACAGGAGAGCCCTGGGTAGTGAACGGGTTAGGGATGGCTGTATCTGACCCTTACAGTAACAAAAGCTGCCTTTGTGTTAAATTAAAACTCGGATGATAACAAGAACGAAATGAAAACGGCGCCTTTGGGATAATGGCTATAGTGTCTTCAATGGGGAGAGAGAGAGAGAGAGAGAGAGAGAATAAATAATAATAAATCACATATCAGACACGGCCTCAACAACTTCCATATCTCTTTTTCTCACTCATTTTCCATAACCACTTCCTCTTAGCCTACTATGCCTCCTCTCATCATCGAACTCGCTCGGGTATAACTTATTTTTTTGTAGAAGTTACTGTGTGTGTGTGTGTGTGTGTGTGTGTGTGTGTGTGTGTGTGTGTGTGTGTGTGTGTGTGTGTGTGTGTGTGTGTGTGTGTGTGTGTGTGTGTGTGTAAGTTATTAAAATTGATTTTGCCTCTGAAACATTTATTAAATTCTTCATTGTTTTGAAATGTGTGCTATGGTATAGTTAGGCGTCTGTTAATAACTGATTTATATAAATATCTGTTTTATTAAATGCAGCGTGTCTGAACAGTTACTTGAATGAAACTGAATATAAATATAGTCGGCTTGCTTCTTATCTGATGAACCTGGACTGCTCCCGCAACCTGAATTTTTTGCGCGAGTTTCATTAACATTATTTAGGTCGAAATGAGTCTACTTGGATTACTATAGTTCATTCAGCTTAGCTTGCCCCGGATTTTCGTCCTTTTCAAGTTGATTTCGCTAAGCTCAATGGCAGAAAATTACTACAGCGTTACATCCACCGTATAGCACTTGTCTGTGACTGGTATCATATTCTAGTGTTACTCCACTGTTACAATCGCAATCTAGAGGGAGAGATTGTAATTTTAGGCCTAGTTAAGGTAAAATAAGTATAGCTACATCGACCCTTCCGTCTGACTATACTTGCCCATCAACTGAGCTGAAGGAGATCGGGGATCGTCGTAGGACTGGGAGAAAAGAAATGGAAAAGAAAGAAAAAAAAAAGGGGGGGGAAAGGCGCTAAATCTATCCAGGATACGATAAGAGAAATTTCGTTGTTATATTTGAAAGTTCCAATAACAGAAAAGTTGCTGTTGACTTCATGCTTCTCCATCCATAGCCACACAGGCGATTAACACTCTTAGGCTCATGTGACTTAGCTGAATAAAGTAGACTTTCCTTACCTGGACAGTAATATTAGAGTTGAACCTGCCATGAGAAAGTTAATGGTAAAAGTTTTAACGATATCAGGCACCTGGGCTCACTCTCAGCTTAAGGAAATAATGTGAAATTAGCTGGAACTGATTGTCAATAACACTATCACGGTGCAATCACTCACTCACAGCTGAATAAAACAGTCGCGTGAGGTGAAATACTAAACAAGACGCAGCCAAGTCAGGGTTAAGAATGGAGTCCCAGTATGATGGTGAGAGCTTGTGAGATGTTGATGAAGGAAGGATTAATTAAATGAGAGATTATCTCCTGGGAAATTGATGAAATTAGCAGCCAGGGTCTCCCAACGTTTCCTCTGACTCAAGGAGTAAAACTTTTCTTTACCTTATTCTTGTTTTCATTTTCTTCACCGGATATAACAGCACTGTAAGAGTAGGTATTGTTTATGAAATCTGTGGAAAAATCCAGGGGAGATTTGCTTAGCGCAGCACGGCCTGGGAGGTGAGAGGACAGGGTAATGGAGGGCAGGTAAGGAGGGGAGTCAGGAAGGGGGGTAAATCACTAAAATGTCAACAATGGATGGGAGTACAGATGAGATTTGGAGTGCTGACTAGTGTTGGACATTGGCAGTACTGATAGATGATACAAGCCACCACTTGAAAGCCCGGGATAATTCAAAATAACACAGAATCACAAAAGTGACGCCCCGTGGTATGATCCATTGCGCCCGAGCGTCACAAAAGTGACGCCCCGTGGTTAAGGGGTCATGCCTCGCTGTGCTGTGATTTATGAACGCTACGTATATCCCATTCAGACCGAATAGTGTGTCTTAAGCTGAAGAAAACCGTTGACCTCCAAACCGGTAAAAAAAAAAAAAAAAAGCGCATTTCTGAGTCTCAGACTTGGTACAGCTTTTTTGTCCTGTCACCCTGTATACAGTATCACTTACTGTACTTGGGCAGAAGAGGTCAACCTAGTGTGTTGGTATGATATTGAATCACACAGTACAGAGCTGTCTCTTCCTGGTATAATCCATAATGCGTTGTTAAATCCTCAGTCATAATTGCTGTGACACGTACAATTTACTGGCAGTTCGTGTCAGGTAGCCATTAATCTATTCAGGGCGTGAAGTGTTCTGACTTTTGTCTTCCTGCTGTCCTGAGAATATTCCACGAAGCTTGGCGGTGTTGCCTTGTCGCCTGTTAAAAATACACATTTAAGAATACAAAGCATACATTTCTACTATCTATATAAATACGTTTATGAATACCTATGTATGCATTTACGTATGTATGTATTTATGTATGTATAATGAAGAAATGCAGCATTATAGGCATTTTATCATTATATATCTAAATGTACATGTATATGTCTACCTATTTTTGTTTTCAAATTGTCAGAGTATCGTGTATGTAAATATGTATGTATGCATGTAGGATACACTGATTTATTTCCTATGAACTTCACATTTTTTGTGACATCACGCTGTTTTACCAGCAAAATTCAGTCCAATGGTAACGACGCAGACTTGGTAAAGTGTACAATATGTTGGGCAGTGCCCGCTGCCGCTGCGGCGTCCTGTGTATCTGGGATCAGTTGGGGAATAAACAGCATACTGTCAACGGCCTCTCTCTAGCATCCCACATTGCG
The DNA here is from genome assembly GCF_032717465.1 of Coenobita brevimanus. Taxonomy (NCBI): domain Eukaryota; kingdom Metazoa; phylum Arthropoda; class Malacostraca; order Decapoda; family Coenobitidae; genus Coenobita; species Coenobita brevimanus. The sequence continues at coordinate 5,690,125 of NC_137043.1, read as the reverse complement.
CAGTGAGTAGGATGGCCTCCCGGCCCCGCCTCGGTATTGCTGCTACATCCAGGGCTGCCCGCACACCTGGTGCAACACCCAGGGGCACTCCCCGTCGACGTGCCCTTGTGCAGCAGGCCCAGCAGGTGCAGCAGATGTTGGCAGGCCAGCAGAGCGCCATCGCCTCCCTGCATGGTGACCTCGCCAGTCGGAGGCCATCCTCGAGAGACCCTGCTGCTGCTATGCGGAGAAGTGCATGGCTGAAATGTCATCTGCTGCATTTCGCTCTTGGAAACGCTCTGTTGAGTGCTGGATCCAGTTGAACAGGTGGGCTGCCTCGGAGGCTGTGTTGCACATTTGCCTACGCTGCACACCGGCCCTACAACGCGCCCTGGACGCCAAGTTCAACATGTCTCGGTGGCAAGCCCTGTGGACAGCCACAGCCCTGGATTCTATTGAAAATTTAGTGCTACAGGGAACCAATCAAGCAGTGAACTGGTGTAAGTTTTTCAGTAAACGCCAAGCAGCCGGGGAGTCAGTGAGTTCTTCCTACAGTGTTCTCAAAGTGCCGCCGACTGCAAGTTTCAGTGCCCACAGTGCCAATGTGACCTGTCTGAGTATGTGTTATTGCACAGATTAATCTATCTATCTATCTATTGCCAGACGCCTCAATCCCGTTTGGGGTGGCCATAAACAAATCGCCTCCAAGTCGCCCTGTCCCCCGCCATTTCACTGCCCTGCTCCCAACTCACACCCCCCTCTCTCATATACCTCTCCACCCCATCCCTCCATCTCATCCTCGGCCTCCCCCTCCCTCTTCCCCCCTCCACCTCACTCACATACACTCTCTTCGTCAGTCTTTCACCCTCCATCCTCTCCACATGGCCAAACCACCTCAGTGTGTTCCTCATAACGCTTCCTATCACATCCACATCCACACCACAATGCTCCTTTATATCCTCATTCGTCAGCCTGTCTCTCCACGTGACTCCACAGGCTCCTCTTAAATAACTCATTTCCACTGCTCTCACTCTTGACTTGTGTCCTTCCAACAATGTCCAAGCTTCACTTCCGTACGTTAGAGTTGGTATCACGATACTGTCATGTAGTAACTTTTTCACTTCCATGCTCACTTCCCTGTTTCTTATCACTGCTTTCAAAGAACCAGCAACCTTTCTTCCCTGCTGTACCCTTTCAAGCACTTCACCCTCCAAACCTCCATCCTTACTCATCACACTACCCAAATATTTAAACGTACTCACATTTTCCAATTCCTCACCATCCAACCTCGCTGTACATTCACTAACTTCACCTCTCTCAAAGACCATCACTTTACTCTTCCCTACATTCACCTTTAGGTTCCGTTTCTTACACACTCTCTCAAACTCCTCCACCAAGCCTTGCAGCTCCCTTTCGTCTTCACTCAACAACACAGTATCATCTGCAAACAACAGTACAGGGAGTTTCCAAACACTCTCCTCTCTCACCAGGGCCACTCCAACATCCACTACCCTACCTTGTACCTCTTTTATTTCCCCATCCATGTACAGATTGAACAACCATGGAGACATGACACATCCCTGTTTCAAACCAACTTTCAAAGAGAAAAATTCACTTAGTTCACCATCCACATGCACTGCAGCCTTCTCACCATCGTACATACTCTTCACAGCATTCAACAACTTCCCATCTACTCCATATATTCTTAACACTTTCCACAATCCTTGTCTATCCACCCTGTCATATGCTTTCTCCAAATCCATGAAAGCCGCATACAACTTCTTTCCCTTCTCTAGAAACTTTTCCACTAAAGATCTAAGAATGAATATCTGATCTACACAACCTCTTCCCTTCCTAAAGCCTCCCTGTTCTTCTCCAACTAATTTCTCTGTTCTTTCTCTAACTCTGTCTATAAGTATCCTACCATACACTTTTCCTATTATACTAAGAAGACAAATGCCCCTATGATTAATGAGTGGGTTATATAATTCCGTCATGAAGCGAGAGGTGTTCCAGTTATGTGATTCATTTAGCAGTGTGGAGGAGTTGCGTAAGTTTTGTGTTGCATTTGAGTCCGCCACGAGGGACGCCGAGTTTGGCAGGAGTTTCGAGCGGGAATTTGCTGCGGCCAAGCCCGACGCACCGGTGCCAGACGTATCCCAGGAGGCCGTGGCGGCTGCTTCCCACCGTTCCCCCATCCCTGTGGGAAAAACCTGTGGTAACTGTGGCGGCTCCCACCCCCAAGGAAGGTCTCACTGCCCTGCCAAGTCAGTTATGTGTCATAATTGTGGAAAACAGGGACATTTTAAGAAAGTGTGTAGAAGTGAAAGAAAAGCTGTGGCTGCTGGTTCTGAGCCTGTAGCGGCCATAACCCAGACCTCAGGGACAGTGCTCGTGGCCGGTACAACTTCACAATCGCACCCCATGCTTAGTGTCTCAGTCTCATGTGATAGTGGGGGGACGGCGTGTACAGTGATGGCCATGGCCGATACTGGGGCCCAGGTGCGTGTTGCTGGCAGGGGGCTCCTTGGCTCTCTGTCTTTACGGCCTGCACCACTACAGCGTCGGGCCGGCCTGAGGGATGTCGCCAACATGCCCCTATGCCTGCTGGGCTCTGCTGTGTGCACGATCTCCCACAGGGGCCTATCATCCACCCAGGAAGTGTGTTTCGTTGATTCGACAAGACACCTGTTCATATCGTTGTCCACGTGCATTGACCTTGGACTGGTGCCCCAGGGCTTCCCATTGCACGCTCAGATAGTGGCGGGTGCCTCCCAGGTGCCACCCACTTACCAGTCTGACCCGGTGGGGGCACTGCCAAGGAGACCTAACACCATGCCCCTGCCACCATTGGAGGAGAATGTCCAGCGCCTGGAGGAATGGCTTCTCCGCCATTTCTCGTCGTCTACATTCAACACAGATCGGCGGCCACTTCCTGTCATGGCAGGTGAGCCGCACCACATCCACCTATTTCCTGATGCCATTCCCTTCGCATGCCACAACCCTGCTCCTGTGCCTCGCCACTGGGAGGTGGAGGTAAAGAGGTAGCTGGATGAAGACGTGCGTATGGGGGTTATAGAGCCAGTCCCTGCCAGGGAAGCTACCGTGTGGTGGGCAAGGATGGTCGTGGTGGCCAAGAAGTCTGGCCAGCCACGGCGCACTGTGGATTATCAGAAGCTGAATGCTGCTTGCCTCCAGGAGACACACCACGCGCCCACGCCCTTTGACATGGTGTCGAGAATCCCGTGCCAGTCCTTTGAGATGGTTGCTGACGCCCACTGGGGTTTCCATCAGGTGGAATTGGAAGAAGCCAGCCGCAAGCTCACCACTTTTGTTACACCCTGGGGGCGCTATAGGTACCGGAGGACCCCCACGGGCCACTGCGAGGCTCCTGACACGTACACTAAAAGGTTCGACGACGCTCTGGTGGACATTCAACGGAAGTTAAAGTGTGTGGACGACACCCTGCTGTATGACGACAGTGTGGAGAAGGCGTTCTAGCACACCTACGAGTTTCTGGAGGTGTGTGCCAGGAAGGGTGTCAAACTGAAACCGGAGAAGTTTACGTTCTGCCGTCGGGAGGTTGAGTTTGTGGGGTTCCACGTAGGGTGGGACACCTACAAGCCCACAGACGAGCGTCTGTCTGCGGTTCGAGACTTCAGTATGCCAGCACAGCCATCCCTGACTGACATCCGTTCCTGGTTTGGGTTTGTTAATCAGCTGGCACCATTCTTGGCCACAGCACCCATCATGGAACTCTTCCGTGATCTGTTGAAGAAACCCCAGGGCAAAAGGATCTTCTGGGACGAGCTCCTTCAGAAGAAGTTCCAGCAAGCTAGGGAGACGATCTGTCAGCTGGCCAAGGACGGGTTAGCATTCTACGACAAGGCCAGGCCCACGGTCGTCATAACGGACTACAGCAAGGAAGGCATCGGCTTCGTGATTCTTCAACAGTACTGTGGGTGTGTGTCGGTGGAGGCCTCCTTCTGTTGCAAGAGTGGGTGGCGCCTCGCGCTCTGCGGCAGCCGCCACCTGTCAACGGCAGAGTCAGGCTATGCCCCAGTGGAGGGTGAGGCCCTAGCGGTGGTGTGGTGCCAGCGGAAGGCGCGATTCTTCCTGCTGGGATGTCCTAACTTGGTGCTTGTCATTGACCACCACCCCCTGGTGAAGCTTCTAGGGGATAGGGCGCTAAAGGATATCATGAACCTGAGGCTATTCACCCTAAAAGAGAAGACATTACGGTTCAGGTTTACAGTCAGGTACCTCCCTGGGAAGCGCAACTGTGCAGTGGATTTTCTGTCTCGCTACCCTGCCCTGCACACCAAACCCGACGGCGCAGACAAGGCTCTGACCATGGACCTGGAGGTGGCAACTGCAGCAGCTACCGTGGCTGCCCTCGCTGATGACGACTGCATCACTCTAGATGAAGCATCGGTCACACGAGCTGCCGCTGACGACCCTGTGTACCAGCTGTTAGTGGCTAAGGTCCTGGCGGGAGACTGGCACCCACAGCGGTCGCAAGAGGTTGCCTGTCTTCGCCAGTTCTACGGGGTCAGGGACAGGCTGTCAGTGTCACAAGGGCTTGTGACATACACATTCTATCAAAGATCCGTCCGGTTTGTGATCCCCGAGCTTCTCCGTCAGCAGGTAGCCGCCCACCTCCACTCAGACCACCAAGGGCTTGACTCGATGCTGCACAGGGCTCGCCAGACAGTCTACTGGCCTGGCATGAAGGGGACCTCCAGCAGCTAAGGGACTCATGCTCAGCCTGCAATGCCCACGCCCATTCCCAGGCCACTGAGCCCCTCGTCATCACCCCTGCACCAGAGTACCCATTCCAGTGCACTGTGGTCGACCTGTGTTAGCTAGAGGGCCAGCACTACCTAGTCTACGATGACAGGCTTACAGGGTGGCTGGAAGTTTGCCACCTCCTCCAGCAAACTCATGTCACATCTCCGCCGCTTCTTCGCCGGCTGGGGGGCGCCAGAGGAAATTTCCACAGATGGTGGGACCAACCTAGTCAGTGAGGATATGTGCAACTTCTTCAGGCACTGGGGGATCAAGATGCGCATCTCATCAGCCCACTACCCACAGTCAAACCGCTGGGCGGAGGCAGCAGTTAAGTCGGCCAAGAGGCTGTTGCGCATGAACGTCGGCCCTGCTGGCACCCTCGATGCAGACAAGTTGTGAGTCGCCCTTCTTCAGTATTTGAACACACCCTTGCGAGGCATTGATAGGTCCCCGGCGCAACTCGCCACCGGCCGCCAGCTTCGAGATGGCGTCCCTACAGTTCAACAAAACTACAAGGTGGACAGGCACTGGCGGCAGGCCTTTCGCCGGAGAGAGGTGACCATGGCCCAGTCCAGTGGTGAGAATGTGGAGCGCCAGGGGCCAGCTAGGGCTCTCAGGCCTCTCACTCCAGGTACCCGGGTATGGGTACAGAATCAAATGTCCAACATTTGGGACAGGTGTGGGGTTGTTGTGGAGACACTGCCCCACTGCCAGTACACTATCAGACTGGATGGCAGTGACCGTCTGTCGCTACGCAACCGACGGCACCTACGGGTGGTGTGTGGGAGCATTTCTGAGGCTAGCCCAGCATCCACTCAGGCAGCACCCACCACGTTCTCACCACCCACACCCAGCCCACCACCACAGCCCCAGCAGCCACCCCCACACTGCCCTCAAAGAACACCACGTCGACCCCAGTGGCTATCTGACTATGTATAACCTTAATTCCTCTTTAACCTCTACCTACCTTACTTTACCGGTGTTTCCCCCTATATGTGAAAGAAGAGTTTTGTCTATGCTGGATATATTTTATTGACAATGTGTGCTTACACTCATCTATTACAGCCAGAAATCCCCTGTTTTGTTACACCAGGTGCCTTCCATGGATTGCCAGTTTAATTACGATGCCTACCCCCACATTTAATGTAAAAGGTTGAATTGAATTTATTTCGTTAATGCAATATGTCAATGCCATATTATTAAGGGGGGGGGGGGATGTACAATATGTTGGGCAGTGCCCGTCGCCGCTGCGGCGTCCTGTGTATCTGGGATCAGTTGGGGAATAAACAGCATACTGTCAACGGCCTCTCTCTAGCATCCCACATAAAGTAAATATCAGATGGATCAACCAACAAATTCACTAGAGGCATTTAATGGAAGTCAGTCAACAAAGTCGCTGATGGACTGGCGTCGGTGTTCACAGCATTTTTCCTCACACATTTTCAAAACTTTTAGGAAATTCACTAATCTCTGGAAGTGTGCTTGATTGTCAGGTGGTAGAATGATGGAGTACTGTCCGTATCGATCTCGGGCTGCGGCTGGGAAATGTTTAAAGGAGGCTCAGGTGATCTTCCACAAGACTCATCAGAATGTCATAAAAACATCCTCGTTAATGACATCACGGTAGTCCTGAATGAGACACCCTCTAGGCCAGTGGTTCCCAACTCGTTTCAGGCCATGAACCACCAACCCAATAAGAAAAATGTTGTGGACCATTTCATTTTTGATTAAGTATAAAGAAGTATGCACAACAAGCATTTTTGTTTGAAATACATTTATTCAAAATAATTTCGAGAAATTATACAAAATAATAGCCAGCTAACATTTTAATATTTCTTAAAAACATAATTTCCTGGAAATAGAATAGTTGTGTAACATTTTACCCTAAAATTTATTTCTAACAAACAGAATTTTCAAATTATGCAGGAGTATACAACTAATAAACACTTTCCTTTCAAATTATATTCATTCATTTTTACTTGCAACCAGACTTTTGGATTCTTTTCTCACTCACAAGCTTTTCAATATTAGGAGCGGTACTTGATAATGCACAACGAATATCGCTTTCCACTGCAAGACGATTCCTCTGTTTCGACTTAATGTGCAGCAGACATGAAAACCCACTCTCACACATGTAAGTTGATGCAAATGGCAAAAGATATCTGAGTGCATGTGATGACAGATTTGGGTAAGTACCAATCATGCTGGCCCAAAATTTTTCCATGGTAGATCGTTGGTACATATCTTGAGCCGCCAAATCATTTTTCAGCTCCAAAAATTCCTCCTGCAGATCCTCTGGAACACTGTGAATATCGCTTGTGAATGGATTCCTGATGAAAGATAACTCATCCCTTGTCATGTCCACCTCTGGAAAGTAATGCTGAAATTCATCCCGCAGCTTTCGTAAATGCTCGGGAATTTGCATCTGAATGCCTTTCTTTTCCCCAAGCACGGCATTCACACGTGGAAACTGAACCAAATTGTCACTTGCGACTCGTCCGATCCAGAGTTCTAGTTTCTCAAGAAAAGCCCTGATGATGCCTTGGTGAGAGAACAGATTTGCACATTTCCCTTGCAGCTGAAGATTCAGTTTGTTCAAGATTACAAAAATATCAGCAAGGTATGCAATTTCTAATTCTGACTGTGTTAGCATATTTCTTAAATCCTCTTTCCCTTGAGACTGGAGAAAGAAAGTCATTTCTTCTCTTAGTTCAAAAATTTTGTTGAGTACGTTCCCTGCTGACAACCACCGTACAGAAGTGTAGAACAACAACACCTCAAAGTCGGAACCCATGTCCTGACATAATTTTCTGAACAGCCTGGTGTTCACTGCTGATGATTTGATGTAATTAACCACCCTCACTAATCCTTTGAAAATGGCGTTCAGGTGATCCGGCAGTGTTTTTGACGCTAATGCCTCTCTGTGAATGAAGCAATGAATACCAGTTACCAATGGAGCACGCTGCTTCACCAACGCTTGGAAGCCTGATCTTGAGCCTAGCATTGCAGGTGCACCATCAGTGGTAACACCCACCAAATTTTTCCAATCCAGACCATTTGCTTCGAAGAAATTGTCAACAACTTCTAACACATCCTGAGCCCTTGTGGTGGTGTCAAGAGTCTTACAAAAGAGAAATTCTTCTTTGACGTCCCCATCAACCATGTATCGTGCAAACACCATTAGCTGAGAGGACAATGAGACATCAGTTGATTCATCCATCTGTATGGCAAACAATGGAGATTTCTTTATTTCATCCACAACTTGTTCACTGATGTTTTGTGAGATATCATCTATCCATCTCGATACAGTGTTATTAGATACAGATATATCATTTAGCTTCCGTGCTGCGTCCTCACCGACAACAAGTCTCACCATTTCTTTTGCACAAGGTAGCACAAGTTGCTCTACAATTGTATGAGGCTTCTTGGCCTGTGCAACTTTGTATGCTACAATGTAGGAAGCTCGCACTGTATTGGAGGTCTTTTCATAGAATGTACCTGATGAGTCAAGGCGCTGCCGCTTGAGAGCTGATAACTGCCGCTCAAAATAATCTTTATCCTTTTGCAACAAACTGGGGTGACACTTTTCGAGATGGAGCTTAAGCTTAGCTGGCTTCAGTGACTCATTCCCCAAGACTTTGAAGCAAATAACACACTGTGGTAATTCCATGCCATCTTTTTCTTGACAAGTGAAGCCGAATTTAATGTAGTCCTCTGAATACTTGCGCCTGACAGTCCTCCCCGCCATTGCTATTTATTCAGATCTGTGGGCAGTGCAAGGAAATATAAGTTACACGTTGAGTTTGGCAATACTAACGATAAAACGTAAGATGAAGTCAGTAATGTAACACCATGTGCCGTAAACAGCATAAACCAGCATAACACAGCACGCAGCATAACAATTGACCAGAAATATTTCACTCTGTTCACACTTCCTCCCTGCTTCATAAAAAAAAAAACTACATTTTGCAGAAAAAAACGAAATCAAATTACACCAGACCTGTTAAACAGCGCAGGACGAATGATACAACTAATCATCTCAGCTGTTCGGTTGCTACTGGTGTCTGGCTAATGGCCACAGCGCAGCAGCTGACAGGAATCAACAGGATGGCCTGTCACCTCCGCAATGAACTCACACCATGTCACTCAAACGCCACAATGAACAACACATCGAATATAAATGAATTAACAATAATTCTAACACAACTTAAAGGCTGTCAATACATTTCTTAAATAGGAATAATATTATAAAATGAATGGCCCTTTTTTTTTTTTTATTAAATTGTTCGCACGGAGTTTTCAGTAAATTCAAAATTATATAGTCATTTTCAGTTTGTTACCAAATACAGTGGACATCCTGTGGACCACCCAAAAAGTCACCATGGACCACCAGTGGTCCATGGACCACCAGTTGGGAACCACTGCTTTAGGCTGAAACCTGCACATGTAGTGGCTTTCGTTAAGGACTAATATAATGGTAACAGCAGGGATTTTATGGAAAGTAATCGCCACACTTCGTTCCTCTAGCCTGGAATCGATCAGGCGTTCTTATAGAAGGAAGACCAACACTATGCCACTTAAAATCCTCATCCTCTGCCTTCAGTAAAGGAGGCTCTGTTTTTATACCTTCACATTGATTACTTTTTTTTCCCATTTTATTCTAACGGCCTTCAGATCACATTTTTAGCATTAAAGAGACTTTTGAGTTAGAAGGGTTTAGTACAGCAATCCTTTTCCCTTCAGCACAGTAAATCATTCCTGATGCTGTATATAATCGCCTTAAGTAAAAAAATAAATGAACTGACAAAATACATCACCATACTGTAAATGACTAAGCAGAAAAGATCCTTTTTGACAAAGTTAGCCCAATGACTTATTTTTCACATTATGCTTATTACGTTTGAAAATAACAACTCAGGAGATACATTTTGAACTGGAGGTTTTAGATAAATCTTTTCTTTAACTCCTCCAGAATAAATGATTTTTTTTCTTTGTTGAATGTAATCGTCTAGTGTTAGCAAGAATAAACTGATACGTCATCGTACTGAAGAGGATCAACTGACATGTCCCCTACAAGTTATCTGCGTTGATGTGTTGAAGAAGTTATAGTATTCCTTGACCCGCACCTCTCTCGTCTTATGTTGACGGTGGCCCCTCTTACTGTTACTGGGGGTAATTATGTTACCACTCTTCCGGTGGTTAAAGTGGTGGTAATCAAGTGGTTAGAGGAGTGATCTGCTGTATGAAAGGATGCAGGCTCGATATCAGGTAGGGGAACGGAAAAATCTGATGGTTTGAACTTTGTTAAAATAGACTTCAGTGATCTCCCGCAAGCCCAATTGACATATAAGAACATCCCCGCTGATACCTTAACATTAATCCTGAATGAAACACCCATAACGTGCATTCAGTATGGACGGAAAGGATTAGCCTCCAAGTGGTAACAGGTGAAGGTGTGTGTTACGTAGGACTGCTGGTCCTAAGGGATCGGGTCATGAAGTATATGCTGTTGTAAGAGTAACGTATTGGTTGGTCCCAGAGTAACCCTATACTAATCTAGAGTTTTCATTGATGTACAAGAATAAGCTCCTAAATGTTAGTCCCGCGCCCACAAAAATGTTGATCTATTTAATGGTCAGTCCTACCATACATACTGTACTGTAGCCTGTTCGCTAAACGCTCATATCAGAAGCTAAGGGAGGTCCATTACCAAAATAGCCTGTGTTTATGTGAAATTTAATACTATATGATTCGTCTGTCTTCCTCAAAACAATGTATTTCTTATTCATGTTTAAATATCTTAATATATGTGACGTATTATTTCAATGTATTTTTTCTAACCCTCAGGATGACCCCTAAATTTGAGCTCATTTAACGGCCAAGTGTAGTTAGATTGGGGGTCTATATGACTAATAACTAAACATTTATTTTTACCTTGCAGCTATCACTCTTCCAAGTTCAAGCAACCAGGATTTAGTTATCAAGTTGTGGTAGTGGCCCGGTTGCGTCAGATCAAAGTAGACCGACTAAATTTAATCCTGCCAGTAGTTAGGGATGTGGATGGTGGAAGAGAATCCATGAGTGAAATGTGGGAATGTTCCGGAATGGGAAAAGCATGACCCCGGAAGCCTGGCCCTTCACAAATGCGAGTTATCACTATGGGTGGTAATTATAAGAGATCCTGATCAGTCTTCGATAATGAACTCTCCATACCAGTTTCTTTCTTTCATTTTTCTTTTTGTTTGTAACCTTAATGTTCACTCCAGTTTGACTGCACTGTGTTTGGTACGTACCTCTGTCAGGAAGAATGAGCATCCATACACACAGCTTAAGCTACAAATTGTTTATAAATTCGGGCCTTCAACCCTGGAAGCTCAGTGTGTTACGAATCACGGCATGGGATCCAGGCTAATGCAGAATGAAATTAATCTGTTTACATTTGTTTCGTCTTTCAGCAACAGTGGCCTTGTTTACTAAAGATTTTACAGAGCAGTTCCTGTCCTCATATAATAGATTTTTTTCTGAATTGTAGATAAAAATCTGATATCAACAGCTCTTAAGGCTGCGTTTGTTATGGCGATGTTCAGTATCTCTCTAGAAGCAAAACTATTTATAACTCTCTTCACGAAGGCGACGATTTTGACATTTTATTCTCGTAACTTGCAGACGATTCACTTCAGCCTAAGAATAGCTTCTTGTGAATGCGTAAGAAAAAGCATCTGTTCATCACTGAACAAAAAGACGATATTATTTTTTGTTTTATCCTTAGACCAGTGATTCTTTGCCTTTTCGTTCTGTGGTTCCCCGGTAATAATACATTAACCTCCTCGGCCTCTTGGCTTACATACATCTTTCCTCGATGAAGTAAACAGGGGACCGTCGTTTGAAGAAGCATGTTGGATATGAGATTGAAAACTCAAGGACTCAACTCTAAAAACATGGTGTATGCACACAAGTATACATTCAAATAGCGCCAATTCAAGTACAGGCTAATATTTCAGATTACATTTTTGGTACCAGCTCGGGTAATAATAATGACACAGCAGACGATATCTTGCACAAGAAACCGCTTACGCTGCTTCCAAGTGATGTTCATCATCTTTGACAACTATGCTTCAAGCAGATATGTGAGCCGAATTTCAGAAGCACTTGACAAACAACGTGCTGATAACAGAACAGCAGCCAGTTCTCAACCTAAATCCTTCAAGATTCTCTCCATTGCCTCGAAAGCAAATTAATATCATAAATTCCAAGGAATGTCTTGCACTGCCTCCATGTGCACTCTCTGCTCAGGTCGGCAGACAAATGAGATTTCAGTGAAGTTTGCCTCGGGAAGATTATTTAGGAATTGCGGCTCCTGATACTTAAGATTATCCCCCCTCGTCGAGGAAAGGATTAAGGCCCGCAAGTGAACCAGGGTTCAGGGGTTGACAACCACTGCTCTAAACATTATTTATTTATTTATTTATTTATTTATAGCCAAGGAAATATCTCTCCTATGGAAAGGGATGGAGTTGTGCAGTGGAGTGAGTAGTTATCGAAACAGTCACATTCAGCTCCGTATGTGTGTGTGTGTGTGTGTGTGTGTGTGTGTGTGTGTGTGTGTGTGTGTGTGTGTGTGTGTGTGTGTGTGTGTGTGTTACTATACAGGGCATTGATGTATGTATGTTGGCTATGTGAAGTGTGCATTACGTTAAATCAGCACAGTAATCACTTGTGTATGCCTGTGTTGCGTCCTACAGTTGTGCTATGCATAAATTTGCTGTGTAAGTATTTAGTACTGTGCTACACACACACACACACACACACACACACACACACACACACACACACACACACACACACACACACACACACACACACACACACACACACACACACACACACACACACACACACACACACACACACACACAGGCGCAGTGGTAACGTTCTCGCTTGCCATCTGGTAGACGGGAGTTCGCGCCTCTCTCAGGTTGCGAAGTTTCACTGACGAAGTGGGTGGTTACTGTCCCCTTGAGCAAGGGGACGGGTGTGTGGGTGTGTGAAGGTCACAGCCTTCCCTTAGATCGGACTATATGAGCTCTCAGCTCCCTTCCGGGAGGGTAAAATGCTGACGATCACGACCATCAAGTGATCCTGACCGACCCGGTGAATTACACACATCAAGTGTAACATTACATCAGTTCATGAACGCGGGTCTCCAGAGAAGGTCTCCAACAAAATAAGTGACACCTGATAACTTGCCACTGTTGACATTATTAACACTCTCGGGCGCCTGCGACTCACTCCCAGCTGAATATAATCGCCTGCCGTCAGCTGGACCTGGATAGACACTTCATATTATGCCAACCACGAGAGTTAATGGTGACAGTACTATCACTCATGCTCATGTAGCTTACTGACAGCCGAATATAATACCAGAGTTGTTTCCCGCATGAAAGTGTAAAATGTTAACTGCATTAACTCACTGAGGCTCCTATGACTCACACTCAGCCGAATAAAATCGTCTGGCGTCAGCTTGAAGAGAATACTAAGCGCTGTCCCGAGCATCTATCTATCTATCTATATACCTAGGCTGCTTCCCCCAAGGAAAGGGAGGTAGCCGAGACAGGACGACACACTCCCCATTTACTCATCCATTCAAACACATTCATTTGCATCTTAACCCCAAAGGGGAGAACGGACAGATCCTCACCGCACCACACCGCACAAGGGTCAACTGCGCAATGCAATCAGTGACATCCACAGCAGGGCCCAACAGTAGAGCTGGTTTACCCCTGCCACATCATAACAGACCCCTCCCCTTACCCGCACCTGACCTGACTAGCTGATCAGACCAAATGCGGGAGAATATCCCCTCAGGGCTGCGTCATCACTTATTCATTTACAATTTCTCTCCATTTATTTCTGTCACGCACAGCCACTCTTCCTTGCTCAACAGACATCCCTCTCGCAGCCAGCGCTCTCTTCACACTGTCCACCCATCCTATTCGTGGTCTTCCTCTCAGCCTTACACCTCTCACATCAGATCTAGTTATCTTTTTCACCAATCGCTCGTTATCCATTCTCTCCCTATGCCCAAACCATCGCAACACCCTCTGCTCAACTCTACCAGCCATCTCCCGAACAACTCCAGTTCTCCTTCGCACTTCATCATTTCGCACTCGATCCATACGCATCACTCCACACATACTCCTCAGACACCTCATCTCCATTACATTCAAACTTTTCCTCTCTGCTACACCCATATTCCATGTTTCAGCCCCATATAACACAGTCGGTACCACAACACCCTCATACAGCCTTCTCTTTACATCCATTCTAAGCGAACGACATCTAAACACTTTTTTCATTCCTCCCAGCACCTTTCCTACTTCATTTATTCCAAACTTCACTTCTGCATCTATTCTTCCATCCACAGCAACATGTGACCCTAGATATTTAAAACACTCTACCTCCTCAAGCAACTCGCCATTTAAAACTATATTCATCCCCCTACCATCTACCAACCTCGTACACTTCATCACTTTACTCCTATTCTCATTTACTTTCAATTTCTTCCTTTCACACACCCTTCCAAACTCCTCTACCAACTGTCTCAATCTCTCCTCTGAATCAGCCACCAGTGCAGTATCATCTGCAAACAGCAGCTGCTTCAGATTCCACCCTCCACCATCAACATTCACCAGACTCAGACCTCCACCTTAATGTTATCAAAACACTAAACATTCTCCAGCAACAAAGGTACGTGTAGCCTATGAAAACCCTCCTGTTTTCAAGCTATTAACCCTATCAGCAATTATACACCAATTACTTGATTGTGGAGCCGTGGTGGATCTGTGACATTAATTCTGAGAACGAATCCAAGTCGTGGCGAGAATTTAATACCGTCAATCTCCTATGACTCACTCTGAGCTGAACATAATTCTTTAGCATTAGCTGGTCTGGGAATTTAACACCGCCAGGCTCCTATGACTCACTTTCAACTGAATATTATCGACTGGTTATAGCTGGGAAAAAAAAAAAAAAAAAGTGTATTTACCCTGAGCATAAAAGGGTTAATTGAACACCAGCCTTTATTCTCTAATTTGGCCTAATACTGCCATCTCTCCACTTGGATGCTGAGTTTTAACGATAGACTGACATTAGAATATGATGCCAGTCGAGATGAAGTGCTATAGGAAGGATGGAGTGCCATTGTCTTGATCTGCCACTGACCTAAGTGAAAAAAGCTGCGAGAGGACGAAAATCTGGACCAAGTTCGAGTAAAATCAGTACAGTATTAACACTCTAGTTCCTATGACTTACTCTCAGGTGGATATAATGGTCTGATATTAGCTGGAACAGAATACCCGAGTTTGTCCACATCATATAAAGTGTCGGTGATATCAGTATTAAAACTCTCAGGCTCCTATAGTCACTGTCAGCTCAAGGAAATCGTCTGGGGTGAGATTAGGCAAGATACTAAAAGGTGTCCCGACCCCTGATTTCCGTTCTGTGTACCATTCTGCACTTTCTGTTATCCAGGAAAATTTAGGTTAGGTTTTCTTAGCATGGGGTTAGCTGTAGTCAGTTAAGGTAATATAGTAGGGTAGGGTAGGCTAGGCTAGGTTAGGATAGGTTAAGTTAGTATACAGTAAAAAAAATGAAAACAATGGGTGACTGATCATCTCGGGAATATAAGACAGCGCGTATTGCACAAATGGGATACAGAACGGAAATCTGCGTCCCGAACTTGAAAGAGTTAAACTGATTTCAGGTGGTAAGGCCTTGGATGTGCTGTACTATTGTCGCACCCTGTTGACTCAAACCGATGATATAAATGGGTCATATTTTAAGCGGCTTTTGAGACTTCCAAACCCTCTTTCTTTTTATGAATTATTCTGCACATGACACCTCCATATTCTTTTGTACATTATGTTCCTGGTGAAGTCGATATTAAAACGATTTAGATACCACACAGAAGAAAGAAAATGTATGATATACAGATTTAATTACAAAGGAAGCAGTGCCAAGTAGCCTTGTATACTGTCTAGAATATGACAGAGGCAGACACGCACCAAAGTAGCGCATACAGAAAGCACTGGCTGAAACGAACTTGCCCACTATGAGGAAGAATAAACTCCGGCTGTCACTCATCCTCGCGAGTGAAGGTGCAGCGGAACTCCAGAAGCCTTCATTACCCTCTTTAATATTAGAGATATTTCCAGGTAAATAAAATCGTGTGGTTGCAGCCAGAATAAACAATAAATAGATGCCATTGTAGAGTTTGTTGCTGTGGACCCAAGTTCATCTGGACGTGAACTTGGTGGACTGCGGACTGAAATCGCCTTTTCCAGCAGTCTGCCTTCCTTCTTTTGAGAGAGAGGGGGCGGGGCACGGAGGTTTATATAAGAGTCAACAGTTCCTCCCTGTAATATCGGTGCCACCACGTGAAGGCGTACCTCTCCAGCAGCACAGTGAATTGGAGAGGACAACATATGAGGCTGGGGAAAAAATGGCAGAACAATATTTAAACTTTTATTGCCCATCAATCTTGCCTGAACTGGAGCCATTACGCACAATTAGCCAGGATGAGAGAGAGAGAGAGAGAGAGAGAGAGAGAGAGAGAGGCAGAAGGTAAAGGCAATGAAGAGGAAGCAAGGACCATGGTACTTACTTATAACGACATATGTCAGTAAACAAGGAAGTCATAATTCGTCATAGTAGCTTCTTAAGTAAGCGGATGCCAGACCATGGTATTAGGATAAACAATCATGTAGCCTATTACAGACGAGGGTAATATCTCATGGTAGTTCAGGTGAATATTATTGAATTTGAAAGTAGGAGGTGGATTATTGTAACCTGTGAAGTTGGCGTGGTAGATAAGTATATAAACATATAGTAGATGATGATATTGGTATCTTCTGAAAGTGCCATGGTATTTGAAGACACTGTTAATCTCTGCTTGATGGAAGTTAAGAGTGAAGTCATAGTAGTGAGCAAGAGTGTATGGTAGGTCATGGTGGTGGAAAGCAATTCATGGTAAAGAGAGAGAGAGAAGAACAACAGGAGCTTGTAAAAACTGATTCATAGTCTATCTCAGAAAGACGGTGAGAAGAGGGAAAGAGAAGACGAAAGGTACCATGTATGGATAGCATGATGGTCAATAAGAATGCTAGTAATGGAAACAGAAGGATTCATGGTAGGTTATAAAATGGTATGGCAGTTGAAAAAAAAAAAGTTAATTTCTCATGGTAGTCGAAAACCAAATTATTTTAATGTGTCAGAAAAAAGATTATGGTAGGTCATGGCAAAGAGGGTTGTTGTCGTGGTGGCTGAGAAGATCGTTAATAGAACTGAAAATAAGAACATGGCAGGTAATAAAAGCTGGTGGGAGTTTAAGGGAAGAAAATCATGGCAACCACGAATTCAAGTCATAGGTGAGTGTTAAAAGACATTGAGATCTTACATGGTAACAAGGGCTGCAATTCATGGTGACTGAGGAGAATGGACGTAACATGGTAGTTTGAAAATAAAAAAACAACTGCCTGATAGTAAAAGGATATATTAAAGCGTCATGGTAAAATATAAAATATTAAGCAGTGTCATGGTAAAATATAAAAACGACAATCTTGTTAGGGAAAATACCAATAAAATAAAAAGGCAAATCATTATAGCTGATAAGAATGTCAATATCTCATGGTGGCCGTCATTCACGTGATGCTAGTGTGCCAAGAGAAAGAGAAGTAAGTCATAGTAACAGGGGTTTATTTCATGATAGTAAAAGGATGGACGAAGGAACATGGTAGTTTGAGGAAAACATCAATAAACCGGGAGGAGAGGTCATGGCGTCTTGAATTAAGTGTAGGATAGAGGAAGCATATGCCATTCTCATGGTAGCAGGGATTCAGATTTTATGGTAGTTTGTCAAGAGAAAGGGTATACTAGCTTAGCTGGGGTCACAGCCCATGGTAGTGTGTCAAAGGCCATGGTAGCCTGGGTCGCAGTTCATGGTAGCGGGAGGAAGCGCCGGTTATTTTCGTCCTAAAAAACATGCAACAATTTTCCTGCGTTTTGTGTCTGGTCATTTCAAGTGCGTGGGGAGCAAATATGAGCAAGAGGGTGCAGGCAAGGGGAAAAGAGCAGGGTGAGGAAAAGAGGAAGATTATTGAGTGGAAGAATGAGGCAGAGAGGAAGTTGCGAAGAAGAAGGAAGAGGAGAAAGGCGAAAAGGAGAAGAAATGTTGAGGATCAGAAGGGGAAAATAGGATAAAACAAAGAGGAGGAGAGAAAACATGATTACAAGCAATTTAAATTATATCTACCATAAGCCACAGCTGGATATCTAGGATTTTGAAGTGCAGTATATTTATATCGCAACGTTTTAAAACACTTTTCTTCTATAACACTTCAGCCCAAATGAAAAATAATGGAGTTATCATTTAATATGATAATTTACGTGTGCATTCCTCCACTGCTTCCCTTCACCTTCACCCGCTGTCCCTCCAGCGGCCTTCCTCGGAACTCGACAAAACAAATCAGCGTTTGACTTTTGAGTGTACAACCAATCAAGGTGCTCCAACTCTCACGCCAGAAAACAGCTCGAGTTTGCAGTCAGTGACTGTCAGTCCAGTCATGCTAACGAGTTGAGCGCGTTACTGGATCGCCCTCCCAAACAACAAGATTTTGTGTTGACCTACCTGCTTATTTACAGTCTCAAGTATGAAGTTAAATACAAACGACGGGAGGGTTTGTGAGGACAAAATCCATGGTTGGGCTTGCCGGGATGAGTAAGATTTCTCGTTTGACTACTTACGTTTAGGTTTGGTTGAGTGAGATCTCTGTAGGTTAATGTCTAAAACACCTTGTCATAAATGCCAGAAAACTTATTATTTCAGCAGTGAAAATGAACTTTTTAAATATTTTTATGCTAGTCGTTCTGTTTTTTATGTAGACTCGAATTGTAAATCATTCGTCTTCCCACCACCACCAAGACCATCATCACCCTTGGGAAAAGGGGTGTTATAACTGGAAAATGAATAATTTCCGATAGAAAATATGATCAAAATCGAACGAATGACATAAAGGCATTAGATATGCATAGCTTCATCGCTGAAATCGCGTTGTGGGTTGGGCTAAATATTAACCACAGTTTTTCTAGATAATTATCTGTCTGTTTGCCTTTATCTATTTATTTGTAAGTCGTCTATATATCTATGTTTGTCTGCCTATTTATCACTCTATCTGTCTATCTAAATGGAGGTTCATTTATATCAACGTAGGAGCCAAATAATTAAGCTCTGAAATTGACTAAGGTAAGATAAATAGCTGTAGCAACCCTATCCAAAAGTTGAACGTAAGCGATAATGAAATCAAGGGAGTCCACACTTGACGGTGTGGAGTGTGTTCGAGTGATTAAGCTTGGTAAAGTTGTCACTTTAGCTTTCCAACGATGTTCTTAGTGTCACGAATTGGCGCGTTCTGTATCTAAACGAACTCATGACATTGAACTTCGGTGAAAACCACTAATTCTAGTGGAATTTTCAATGTTTATCACTAAGTTTAACCATCCCTGTATTCACCCAATCGGGAGTGTTTTCAGAACATTTTTCACTGTTTCATAAGTGATCGTCCTTGCGCGCGACAGTAGCTCTTTCGCTGAGTGATTTATTATGGGCGTGTTTTGCTCACTTTCTCTCCGTTAGCCGTTAGCAGTTAGTGGCTGGCCTCAGCCCTCGCCTCGCTTGTTTGAATTCAGTCAGGATTAAGACGCCGTGAGTACAGGTTCGTTTGGGCCCAGTGTGGGCAGTGCACCCCTTGTCCAGCGAGTTCTTGAATCTCCACTTAGTGATTTGGCGTAGAGATTCAGCGTGTGTGGCAGCGTCCTTCTTAAGTAACAACGTCCAGTTCATTCCACTCAGCCCCCTTTTCTGACCAGTATTTTCCTTTCGTTTTTCCTAGGCTTAAGAGTTTAGCTTTTGAGTGAGCGAGTGAGTGTGTTCTCCTTATTTTTGAATTCATTTGAGACTCATGTAACGTAAAATTTATTTAATTGTAATTAATAAATTCACAGTTCTTTTCTCTTGAGCTTAATGTAATGTAAACTCGTGTTTTATTTCTCCACATTAAGCTTATTTTAGTTACTGCTCCTAGTTTGTACAATGCTTTGTATTATTCATAACTGGTACTTAGGTCAGTCCTTTTGCATCAAACTTAAATCCGTTGTGCCGACTTGGAGTTAATGCATCAGCAAGAACCTGTTTATCATTCATAGCATTATTTATTGATTGTCAGGGGTGGAGCCACTTTCTCTAGAGGCTAGCAGTACTAACAAAGAGCATTTGTGAGTAATTAGTCTCTGCTGTGTACTGCTGAGAAAGTAAATAAATTCTCGTCCTTAGAGAATCGGCGAAGTAAGCCGGCATAAAGTACTCATTGCTTGATTTTCACAAGCCAATTCTTTGCCCTTTGGGGCTAAGATGCGAATGAATGTGTTTGAATGGATGAGTAAATGGGAAGTGTGTCGTCCTGTCTCGGCTACCTCCCTTTCCTTGGGGGAAGCAGCCTAGGTATATAGATAGATAGATAGAATTCTTTGTCCCTGTTCTCAAGCAACACATTTAAAGTATTACTGAATATTATTCTTTAATACTGCAAAGTCTCAAAACCCCGTGACATCTGGCGACCTCATTCCAGGATATTAACTCCTAGTTCTAAAGTTATTAATGAGATCATACTCACTCACTCATACTTAGGTATTTATCATTAAAGTCTATTAATGAGATAATACTCACTCACTCATACTTAGGTATTAATCATTAAAGTCTATAGGCACTATCTTACTGGTGATTATTAATTCATTTTTTAAATTTACGTAATAGTTTTCACAGTCAGTTGTTTGTTTAATTTTCTTTCTTTACCAGTCTAACTACATAAAACTGGTCACCACTAACATGTGCCTATATTCTTTATTCTTGATTATTGGCATCTTTCTCTGTAAAATAGCAGTCAGTGCTTAGTCTCTAGTTCACTTAGATTGACTTAGCAGCATGTCTACCAACGTCTGTGTACAGGAAGCTAAAGATATGGGGCTTACCGACCCCAAAGAAGTTAAGGATTACGTCCTCTCTCGGTTTAATTACGAGCAGCAACGCGAAAATGATGCTCGTGAAGAGCGTAGTATCCAACGCACACGAGCGAGAACAACGTGAATACGAGCAAAAACAATGCGAACTCGAGTTAGAACAACGAGAGAGAGAACGTGAACACGAGCGAGAACAGCACGAGGAACGGGAGAGAGAACGTCAACACGAGTTAGAACAACGTGAGAGAAACGTGAATACGAGCGTGAACAACGAGACAGAGAACGAGAACACGAACGTACCGAGCGAGAAGCACGCGAAAAACATGAACTTGAAATGTTGAAGCTCAAGCGAGATTCCTTGGCTTCAGCCACACCTGGTGCAGCTGGCCCAAGCTCCACGAGCACTCTCCTTGCACATGTTCTGGCGACCCCACACATCAAGCTTCCCCCATACAAGGAAGGTGAGCGAATCGAGCCATACATTGCTCGTTTTGAAGACATGGCTCAGCTTTACCAGCTGGATGATGCAGCTAAGCGGCTTCAGATTCTTAGCCTGTTTGAGGGCCCTGCCCTTGATATTCTCCACAGAATTCGTGGAGACAATCTCACGTATGAGATGATGAAGGCCGCACTCGTCAAAGCTACGGTCTCACAGTTGATGACGCCAAGAGTCAGTTCATGAGAGCGATTTTACAGGAAAAAGAGACTGCCATTCAGTTTCTTGACCAGCTTACTGCTTACTTAGATGAGTGGATGGAGAAAGATGAAACTCCTTCCACGCGTGAGGGGATAATTGACCTTATGCTGCGCAAGCAGCTAGAAAAGTTGTGGCCTGCCGAACTTATGGCTCGGCTTAAGATCTGCCAGTAAGAGATGCCAGCCAAATGGTGGAGAAGGCTGATGCATTCTTCACTGCATACGGGTATCAAACTTGCAAGCAGCATACCTGGAACAGGAAAGCTGATATATCTGGGAAACCGTCTCAGACTGAACCCCAGCAACAAGGCTGTTCTCAGAATAATGGCCAACGTCCAAAGCCACAGAGGAAGGACCAGGGGCAAAACACTCAGAAACCTGAGTGGAAGAGGTACAACAGGTACCCTAACCATCAGCAGTATCAGCCACGCAACCAATCGTCAGGACTGTCCTTTTCAGCACCAGCCCCTCAGAGGCAAAAGGCTAATGCAGCCTTCATTCCTCAACAGCAGCACGGTGGTGTCATCCCTAGCAGTACGGGTACTTCCCCACAGTTCACTAGTCCCTCACCGACAGTGAACGCTCTTCCACAGGAGGTCAATGCTCCATCTCCCCACACAGTGAGTACAACCCCTCAAGCATCTAATTCTCAGGGCACCATGTTTGCTGCATCATTTATTCAGCAGCCTAAACAGTGGCTAGCTGCTTCCTCCACAGGCCCTCCCACAGGTGACAGTGCCTTCATTGTTCAGCCAGGGTTTGTGGGAGGCATTCCTGTGAAGGTCCTGAGAGGCAATGGTTTCTCAGGTTGCTCTGTCAGCCAGAGTCTAGTTCGGCCTGAGGAGTACACAGGTCGACAGATCCAAGCTAACCTTATTGATGGATCAGTGAGATTGTTCCCTGAGGCACGTATCCAGGTGGCATCTCCATTTTACTCTGGTACAACAGTCGCAGTTGTCATGCCAGAACCTTTGTTTGACTTAATAATAGGCAACATAGAAGGTGCCAAGCATAGTTGCACCATAGATGATGCTACTCATACTTCGGCTGCAGTAACACAAGCCATCACTGAGGCTCCGAACTGTCACCCCGGTGACCATTGAATCGCCGCAAGATCTGATGAGTAGCCAAGTTGTTGTTCAAGAACAACATTCTGACCCGACACTTGCTGCCGTGCGAAGGAAGCAAAAGGGTAGAGTGATAAAGTATTCACGGGGAGGTTGTCACGAATCAATTCGCGACATTTCCTTTTTGTGAGAAGCCACGAACTATTAGTGGAAAACTCACTGTGTATCGCTCAGCTAACCGTTTCTCCCTCCATTACGGAGTATACTTTCAAATCATTCGTCACCGTTTTCAAAAAGGTGACCGATTTAATGCACGTCACTAAGTGCTGTACTGAGCGATACTATTGTTTTTTATTGTTCGCCCCTGCTCATTCGACCGTTAAAAAAATGCGGCCGAGTGCTCCGCTTTCCCACGACTTACTCAGTCTTGTGTTTGTTGTGACGGAGGAAGGTCCTGTGCCGCAGTGTGAGAGGTCAGCTAGTACCCAAACTCCACTTCACAGTTAGTCCAGTCTTCCCACCCATCTGGTGATACGCAGCATTCATCGACTATAGTATTTCTTTTGTGTATTCTCTAGTTATAAGAGTTTAATTAAGGTGTTTTTTTTTTTTAGACGTAAGTATTTAGCTCGTGTGAGAGTGAGTGAGTGCGTCTCATTGATTTGAAATGTAACGTTAAATTTATTTTTTTGGGATTAATAAATTCAACAGTTCTATTTCTTGATCTTCAATGTAAAGTAAAATCTTGTTTCATTTAATCCAAATTAAGCTTATTTTCCATATAGCTCCTAGCTTGCATAAACGTTTGCTTTCATAACTGGTACTTAGACCAGTCTTGTATTAACTTAATATCCGTTGTGCCATCTGGGAGTTAAGCATCGGCAAGAACCTGATGTTAGTATTAGTTATTTATTGTCAGGGGTGATGTAACTTTCTCCAGAGGCTAACAGTACAGTAATTCAGCAATTGTGAGTAATTAGTCTCTGCTGTGTACTGTTGAGAAAGTTTATAAATTCTCGTTCTCAGAGAATCGTGCTAAGCCAGCGTAAAGTAATCGTTGCTTGATGTAGCAAGACAATCATTGTCTCTGCTCTTCAATATTATTGAATATTATTATCAATTTAAATAATATTTAACCATTTATATCAAAATTACCCGGATATTATAAAAACCCCGTGACAGAGGTCGAGCCAATTTCCTTTGCAAACAAGGACGGCTGTACCGTGAGTCACGAACACCCCAGGGCGAGGTTCGACTGCAGTTTGCTGTTCCTGCCAAGTACCGCCAAGCAGTGTTAGAATGGGGTCATTGTTCAGCATCAGGAGGTCACCTGGGCAAAAGGAAAACCCAGAGCCATATCCAAGCTGACTTCTTCTGGCCGGGGATGGGACGAGAGATAGATAGTTTTGTGTATTCCTGCAATGTGTGTCCATGTACCACTAATCAGGAACATGTCCTTCCTGTGCCGTTTGAAACCACACCCGTAATCTCTGAGTCAGTTGAGAGACAGGGCAGTGGTGAAGTGGGTGCAGACCTGACGTCTCACCCATTGGCCCCACAGGACACAGCATGTCCAGGGCCTGTACATACATATGTACTGTAAGTTAAGAGGGAAGTTCAAGAACCCCGTAGAGACAATCCGGGGTTGTGTATGAATTACCTTGTGGAATGTCTCAAGCTGTGGGCCTCTCAGAGGATTCCCGGAGTATGCATATTATCCACATGAGTGTTCACACCCATGGTGGGTGTTAAAATGTGACCTGCCCGAGATTGCGTAGGGATTCTCAGCTTCCTAATGTTAATCGTAAGTGTAGAGTTAGTTTAACCAGTAAACTCGATTCCATTAGCGAATTGCAGCGTTTGATGTCCTGCACAGACGCCCAGTCTTTTCGCTCATGACCACGTTCCCTGGTTAATTTAGCAAATTGCAGCGTTTGATGTCCTGCACAGACGCCCAGTCTCTTCGCTCAGTTTGACTACGTTTCCTGGTTAATAATGTAAATAGTGTACTTTTTGTAACATAAGTACTGATTGCTAGGCAGAGAGAGAAAAATGACACTTTTGATGCTCCACTTTGATTGTTTTTGCAGGTGCAGCTGGCGGGTGCAGCATTGCCGTGCAGAATAGCTGATCGTCCCTGATGCATGCTGCCGCCTCTTCTCTTCTGCCTCATCGTCATTATTTACTATAAATTTGTATTACATGATTTTACACGTAGCTACAGTTACACCACAGCTGTCACGCCTACACCGTGTATTACATACATTACGCTACATAACAATTAGTTGTTAATGTAAATGTAGCGAACTTTTCGCTCAGTTTGACCTGAGTACAGTATTTTTCACCGTCGTCACAGAGTTTTTTCCTCAAGCTTGCTTCTATTAACATAAATACGAGTTTTTTTTTTTTTTTTTCGCTCACTGGCGACTGTGACTTTCTCCTGTAGCAGGATAGCACACACACCACAGTATGAATCTTGTGTGACTGAGTTAGGATTTATATGTATGTAAATTGAATTTTTTTTTCCTGAAGGAAAAAAAAAAATGATTTTGATGGGGCGTAATGTCACGAATTGGCGCGTTCTGTATCTAAATGAACTCATGACATTGAACTTTGGTGAAAACCACTAATTCTAGTGGAATTTTCACTTTTTATCACTCAGTTTAACCGTCCTCGTATTCACCCGATCAGGAGTGTTTTCAGAACATTTTTCACTGTTTCATAAGTTATCGTCCTTGCACGCGACATTAGCGCTTTTGCCGAGTGATTTATTATGGGCGTGTTTCGCTCACTTTCTTTCCATTAGCCGTTAGCAGTTAGCGGCTGGCCTCAGCCCTCACCTCACTTGTTTGAATTCAGTCAGGATTAAGACGCCGTGAGTGCAGGTTCATTTGGGCCCAGTGTGGGCAGTGCCCCCCTTGTCCAGCGAGTTCCTGAATCTCCACTTAGACAGTGATTTGGCGTAGAGGTTCAGCGTGTGTGGCAGCGTCCTTCCTAAGTAACGACGTCCGGTTCATTCCACTCAGCTCCCTTTTTTGACCAGTATTTTCCTTTCATTTTTCCTAGGCTTAAGAGTTTAGCTTTTGAGTGATCGAGTGAGTGTGTTCTTATTTTTTAATTCATTTGAGACTCATGTAATGTAAAATTTATTTCATTGTAATTAATAATTTCAGTTCTTTTCTCTTGAGCTTAATATAATGTAAACTCATGTTTTATTTCTCCACATTAAGCTTATTTTAGTTACTGATCCTAGTTTATACAATGCTTTGTATTATTCATAACTGGTACTTAGGTCAGTCCTTTTGCATCAAACTTAAATCCGTTGTGCTGACTTGGAGTTAATGCATCAGCAAGAACCTGTTTATCATTCATAGCATTATTTACTGATTGTCAGGGATGGAGTCACTTTCTCTAGAGGCTAGCAGTACTAACAAAGAGCATTTGTGAGTAATTAGCCTCTGCTGTGTACTGCTGAGAAAGTAAATAAATTCTCGTCCTTAGAGAATCGGTGAAGTAAGTCGGCATAAAGTACTCATTGCTTGATTTTCACAAGTCAATTCTTTGACCCTTTTCTTCAAGCAACACATTTAAAGTATTATTGAATATTATTCTTTAATATTGAAAATTCTCAAAACCCCGTGACACTTAGCTCCTCCGTATCTTTACTAATTCAGGAAATAATCCACTGTTTATGCTAAATGTGTCTCATTGTGGCTTTTTACAATAATATGCTGATAACATTAAAGAAAATCCACTGATCCAACACTTTCTGTATTTCCATCACCATTCAAGTGCAGTACAGAGGTCATCAGTAACACAAGTTTTAGTGCTCAGTTTAGCATGTTCTTTTTTTTTCTTCACCAATACGTTGAAACATTATTGAAGTTTAACGTAACACCCATTACTTTTTCGTAAGCTTTTCAGCATTATGTGTACGCTTTAAAAGTCTCCAAAAAACACACTTCTACTGTGCGTTGTACCGGTATCCATACCCTACTACTTACCCAACAGTCAGAGAGAGAGAGAGAGAGAGAGAGAGAGATAGAGAGAGAGAGAGAGATGCACATAGGAGACTGAAGCATAATGACAGCGAAAAGGATTACTATGAATACATACCCATCACAACACGGGAGTCTCTAAGGCAAACAATATATACGTATGCAAAGTCCTAATCTTCCCCAAAACACGATGCTCTTTAAAAACGAATATTGTACATTACCACTGACTTCACGAGGGTCTATGGCAAAATACCTTTATTTGTTAAGTTCCAATTTTCCCCTAGAATACTGTCTCCATTGGCCGTTTTATATCCGGGTCTCCAAAAGAACTACCTGGTTAATTAGGGTAAGAGAAAACAAACTGAATGTACCAGTCTGACCTGCCAAAAAGTGAACATTAGGACTATGATGTGAAGGATGAGGATATTGCTGTTAATCTCCACCGCGATGACGCAATTCAACTTCAGAAGGATGACTATATTCTTTATGTCTAACTTCGCCTAAAACTAACATCTCTCCGTCTCCAGTGCTGCGTTGTAACAATAGGTTAACGGTAGAATACGATGCTGGTCACAAAGAAGTGCTATGAAGGGATGTACAGGCATAGTATAGTCTTTTTCTGACCTTGAGCTTTCTGAAATAAGCTATTTACCCGATGTAGACTAAACTTTGTGGAAGGGTTCCAGCAAAGACAAGGATAAAGAGACTGGATATTGAGATCAATTAGTCATTGGCCAAGGTCACTGACCAGTCAACATAAAAAAAAAATGTTATGCATCAAACTTAGTGAGATGAGTAAGGGTTAAGAAGAATGAATTAATTTGATTTTGTACATAATCAGTCGAATGTCAAGGTCACATAGCGAAGTCAAATATTTGATCCTTGGAATAGTTGAACGACACGGGTGTTGCACTTCCTTAGTGCTGCTTCTTGCTTAAATTTATTCTCGGTATGATACATTGATACAGTTTTAGGAAGGCTAATTGTCTAGGGATAAGTACATCATCCCTGCAGATGGGGAAAAAAAATAAGTTCGATTCCAGTACTAGTCCGACTTGTACAAAGTCCGATTCCCCCACGTCAGTGAAAACCCAGTAGTGCAGTCCCTGACGTGAATGTAAATGTCATTGTTGCGTGTCGTACTGTTGGGGAAGTCTTTCATTTGGTAAAAGTTGATTGTCTGCCTTAACGACCCTGGAGCACATGAACGGCAGTAAACCTTCTCTTTCTTATATTATTTTTCTCAAGGTAGGAAAAACCTCTCGCAATGAAGGGGATTATGAATTCTATCAGAAACCGAATAAAATCGACCATTTAAGAAAAACACACAATGCTAGAATTTGAAGAGTATGTCGGAAGCTGCATACAATCATCTTGACTTAAAAAACAAAAGACTATCGTGCTGAGGTGTTAACAGCTTTATTAAAACTTCTTGCTATTTCTAGACTGTTTTACTCAGATTAGGAATGATCTCTCCTGGCAACGCGGTTAAATAAAACTATATCTGTCTCCTCCAGTTTGACAAGTCTTTCCAAAGGAGAATGAAATACTATAGAGGTACCAAGGATATAATAAATAATAATAATAATAATAATAATAATAATAATAATAAAGATAACAATAATAATAATAATAAAATAATAATAATAATAATAATAATAATAATAATAATAAAGATAACAATAATAATAATAATAATAATAATAATAATAATAATAATAATAATAATAAAGATAACAATAATAATAATAATAAAATAATAATAATAAAAGTTATCTTGAAGAAGCAAACAGTCAATGAGTGAAATCCAATGGCATATTTATTCTTTTTTTTTTCTTTTTTTTTCATATGTTTTTATTCAGCTTAGAAGAGACGTTCGAGACAGAGATGTTTGGTGTATCCTTCATTAATCTTACACTACGCAGCATAGTCCCACATTAAATAAAATAGCCAGGTGATTGCATGACTTGTCTGCTGTTTCATAAGGTTTTAGTCAGCTTAGGAGAGACCTTTCGAACAGGAGGTGTTAGGTGTATCCTCCATTACCTCCTGCACTACAGAGGCCCTTTCTCATCACAACACTAGAAACGGTAGACTG
Organism: Coenobita brevimanus; assembly: GCF_032717465.1. Lineage (NCBI taxonomy): Eukaryota > Metazoa > Arthropoda > Malacostraca > Decapoda > Coenobitidae > Coenobita > Coenobita brevimanus. The sequence goes on along the minus strand of NC_137043.1, from coordinate 5,661,428 downwards.
AGATGGTCTGGTCATGTGAAGAAGATAGTGGATAAATGGCTGCGGGAGGTGAGAGGTTTGAACGCTGGGGGGTGGAGATGTGAGAGGTATGACCGACAAAGGCTTGGGACGATTTCAAAGAGTGTGACCTTCAGGTTAAGGGACTGAACAGAGAGGCTGCTAGAGATCGAGATCGTGAAGAGCCACCATTAGGTAACCAAGGCCAACGCATGCAGTCTTGTTGGAGCCTTTATAAAGGAACGGACAAGAGAACGGTGTGCCACATTACAAAGAACTGACTGGTGCTGGCATGCTTAGTATGAAATGTTTTGTATGTATTTAGAAAGGAAGGAAAATGAAGGCCATTATCTAACTCAACAGATTAAAAAAAAAAAAAAAAGTAGGACAAAAGAGTAAGGAGAGACAAAATTGTTAAAAGGGTCGTCAGGCTGAAGCGGTTAAAGAGGGATAATTAAGGAAACGAGTAAACAGTAGGTCGTTTGGGAGAGAGAGAGAGAGACTAAATAATATGAAATTACAAGAACAACTAGGACAAGGATGACTGCATGTGTAGAATTTTATCTTTCACTCTGTTGACATACCTGTATAATTTATTCTGGGCACCTACAGATGATTTTGCTAAACTCAGGCATCATACCTCGTAGTGAACAGGATGATGAAGACTGTATCTAATCCTGCCAGCTCGATAATTCTCTAAGTTTCAAATCGTTTGAAAGCAGCAAGACTAATATAAATGCATCATCAGACATATCGTAATGCATCTCTGTAGTGATGTCTTTTTATTTCGTTTTTTCAGTCTCGAGACGATTTTATTCTGCCTAGAGGAAATTTCGTACAGGAAGATTTTTGACATAGTCCTCACTTTACACGAAATCCACAAAATTTGACATTCTTTTGGTGTAGTCCTGCTGTCTAAGTCGATTTTAGTACTATAATGGGATATTATTTTTAGTGAAGACGTCAGACAGCATTATTTACCCTCCCTGATTTGGCAAGTCTGGTAAACTTACTACTATCCGTTGAAGGTAGTAATAATTAAAGATATACTTTCATGGGTCGGCCACCTTGCTTCAGTGACGTATTTTTACTGTTCTATTACTTACTTTGGATTATATAATTCCATTATGAAGGGACTTTTTGTGTGTAGGGATTAAATACCGATTTCATTAATCCATTCTGTACGAGAGATCATTCCTTCGTTGAGTATAATCACTTGCAGGTGTCATGTTGAAGAGGGTTGGCGATGACAAGTTCTATGCATATAAATGTAGTCTGTTCCTAGCAAGACCATGACAAAAAGAATGTCAGATTAGACAAAGGATCAACCACTTCACTCCGATGACGTCCTTTTTATCTAATTCTTGCTGCTACTTTCACAGATTGTTATTCAGCTTAGGAGAGACTATTCGAACTGGAGGAGTTTAAATGTGGCTTACATTGCCTCGTGCAATACGACAGGCCTCTCTTAAGTTCATTGAGAATCGCCTGGTGACAGTACCAATAAAATGTAAACAGCGTCATCACATTCAGAAGTTTAACAAGAAGCACAGAACCATATATGTCTGGGATAACCTTTTGCCCTCAAGTATGTGTTTATAAACTTTCTCCCTCAGATATTTATTTCATAAACTTTCTCCTTCAGATATGTACAAATTTTCTCCTTCGTGTTTATGTGTTTAAACCTTTTATCTCAGGTATGCATTATAACTTTTAATTCGATGACGTATTTTAATTGTTTACTCTTGCTACTCATGGTTTTAATCAGCATGGTAAAGATATCTCGTAGGGAATGGGTGAATGAAGGCAGTGACTTATCATAACCGGTCAAAAAGTCTCTCCCCGGAGCTGAGTAAAACAGTCTGAGGGCGCAGGAAAAAATGCAGAATAAATCACGAGTGAAATGCTTAACCCCATGGACCGTTTGTTGTATCTTTTTCTGATTAATTTTGTTGCCTCTAAAAGATTTCGTTTACTTTTTTTTTTTTTTTTTTTTTTTTTTTTTTTGAGAGAGAGAGAGAGAGACTGTTCGAACTGGATGGGTTTGATGTTGCCTTCATCAGCTATTTTACGAATAGAGGACTCTCCTAACCTGAATACAATAATCTTGAAACATACAGACCCTTAACAAAAGTTTTTGATGGCAGTTACGCCGGGAACAATTGCACCGAGTCTGCAGCGAAATGGTATAGAAATGATGGAATGGCACCAAAATTTTAGTGTTGAGAATAAAGATGAAATAAGAAGGAATCTGTGCAATCTCAGTACTGTCTCCTCCATACCGTGGAAAAGAAAAAGAAAAAAAAAATGCGTTACCGGATTACACACATCTTAAAGAAAATGTACAAAAATATGTGTAGATGGAGTTGCTTTAGGGGTGGAGCCGGGATCTCGAAGGCATGCATGAAGTGGAAATGATGGTCCCGGTCACTTCACTATAGTAAATTTATATTGACGTGACAGATCTGTAACCCCTTGTCAGCTTAGTAGATGGCCAAGAGCAGTCAGAGTGGAGTAAGTCTGATTAGTAACCAAGGAGACTCATTCCTGCCTCATAACTAAGGCTCATTGAATTTCACGCAACCACGACCAGTATTCAATAACATGAGTGGCCCAGTTCGTTAAATGGAAGACTGGCTACAGGGATGCTGTTGACAGTTTACGGACTTCATGTTTTGTGTTTATACTTAACCATAATTCATCATTTACTGTAGGTGGCAATCAGGTCAATGATGATGAATGATGAACAATGAGAAATTCATAGGCACGCTCTATGACAGTACAGGGCCCGAGTCTGACTTCCAGCTAGGACAATGATGCATAAGCTTCATTTTAGTTATTGCACTATCATTGGTGAAAGACTGACAAAGAGAGTGTATGTGAGTGAGGTGGAGGGGTGAAGAGGGAGGGGGAGGCCGAGGATGAGATGGAGGGATGGGGTGGAGAGGTATATGAGAGAGGGGTGTGTGAGTTGGGAGCAGGGCAGTGAAATGGCGAGGGACAGGGCGACATGGAGGCGATTTGTTTGTGGCCACCCCAAACGGGATTGAGGCGTCTGGCAGTAGATAGATAGATAGACTATCATTGGCTTATTATGTGTGGGTGTAAAGTAGCACAGCCAAAGGTTATCCGATTACTAGTGTTCATTATAGACAAGCTGAGTCAAGAGTGAGGAATGGGGGAGGACAGAGGACTATGTACAAGTCTGCGCTTCACTATACCTGTAACCCTGCATTGTGTATTAACTAGGACAAGGCAATCTGATGTACTGTAGTTGCAGAATTCTTTAAGTTTGATATTTCCCGTAAACCTACAGTGTGCACTGAGTAGCACAAGCAGAGGTGGTCCAGCAATGAAAAATTGTACCTGGACATTATTTAAGGCATACTGTGTACAAAAAGTGACACGAGGAAAGGTGTCCCATTATTTAAAAAAAAAAAAAAAAAAATGCACTCGCTAAAATGCATATTTAATGAAAAGGTGGACCTTGTTAAAAAGGCGTATTGTGTTAAAACCGCATCTAGTAAAAAGGAAAATTGTGTAAACACCTGGACCTATTTAAGAGGCATAATTGTATAAACCTCGAGCTAATTAAAAGACATATCGTGTGAAAACTTGGTCCTAGTCAAAGGCATATTGTGATAATTCTGGGTCTCGTTTAAAAGGCAATAATTGTGAAAGCGTGGACCTTTGTAAAGAATAGCAACTTTGTGTAGAAAAAAGTACCACAGCAAAGGTGGACAAGTTATTTGAGAGTGCTTAGTCTGGTGGCAATAGACCACTAAAACAGTATCACCATTTACATATTGTGGGATAAAATATGAAGAGGTGAGCAGTGAATGCCACAATCTGGATAAGGTTTGGTGAAACTGATATGTAAATCAGATTGACTGATTATTGAATGATGGACATGGAGGCAAGATAAATGGCTGAACAGTGAATAAGAGTAAAAGGTGAAAGGATGTGAATAAGGAAAGATGTGCAACGTATGAACGAATAACCGTGAGTGAGTGAGAGATGTGGCAATCAAATGGATGACATATGATGGATGAAGATGAAAGCAGAGTGCACTATGTATGATTAATCTGTGACTGATGGCGAGCTGACCAATTTTTAACATGATTATTCCCTTCACTCCGATGAATTATTATTACACCCACACAGGGAAGCCCGTATGTGTATTTTTCTCCTAGAATGTGTGTGTGTGTGTGTGTGTGTGTGTGTGTGTGTGTGTGTGCAGGGGGGGGGGAATAGCTAAAGCAGCTTTGATTCAATGTAGATCCAACATGGCGGGAAAATAATAATGAATGTAAGCCGTGATTAAAGTTGTTTGACTTTAAGAAGCATTGTGTCAAGGTCAGTGTTACAAAAGAGGGTCAGCTCAAACTCTTTTGAACCTAATCGGTAGAGAGGTGGCCTGCTGTCCTACCGGACCCAGGTTCAAATCCCCGCTGGGGCAGGGAACAGTTTAAGGATTTGAATTTCATAAAAGCAGACTTTCCCGATCTACCAGAAGACCCGCCGACATGTCGTAATTATATCCCCGTTAATACCAATACATCAGTCCTGTATGAGACAACCCTAGCATGTATTCAGTATGGACGGTGGGTGTTAACGCCGAAGTGGTGACATGTAGAGGTGCATGGTATGTAGGAGGACTACTGGGCCTTGAGTGCAGGCTGCGAAGCCTATGGCCTGAGTCGGACACATAAAAAAACTTGGCTGAAGGAATGAGAGTTAGGTAAGGATGAAGCCTTACGATTTTCAGAACAATCTTCCAAAGTAATATGACAGGATCAGGTCAGTTGTTTGGTGCTATAACTCAGCTTTGATTCGATTTACAGCTGAATTGGTGGAAGGCTTGAGGGTCAGGAAAGGATGTATTTATTCAAATCTGTGGCTAATTGGTTGGAAGTCAGGGTCACGTGACACAATCAAATGATTTGCTATTCAAGAGATTTCAACCCGCAGGTGTTGCATTCTGGATGCTACGGCATGTCATATTTGTTCTTGGCACCTGAAGAGCATTTTTTTAAAATTCGAACTGATATTTGGTTGTGAAATATATAGCTATCGCGGATATATACAAGCAGTGTGGTGCGGTGAGGATCTTTCCCGTCTCCCTTTGGGGCTAAGATGCGAATGAATGTGTGTGTGTGGACGAGTAAATTGTGAGTGTGTCGTCCTGTCTTTTGGGGAAGCAGCCTAAGTATTTAGATAGATAGATATACGAGTATAATCCCTCCAGTTCGAACACCCTCTTAAGCCAAGTAAAATCGTTTACAAGCAAAAACAGAATATTTTTTAAAAAATCCATGGTGTGAAGTGAATACTGAGGGCTGCATCCACTCCTTCCTGTCCGAATAAAAATCTTAAGCCAAATAAAACCGTTTGTCTGTAGTAAGAGCATAGCACCGTATAAGGAATGTCATCGGATCGAAGCGTTAGTACGTGGGCTGCAAGACAAAATGTAGGCAGGGTATATGGGAGAGTGCTGTGCAATCAAGTGGATGTGATAACTGATAGATGTAGGTGGAGGCAGCGTGTGTGATTTAATAGTGATTGAGGAAGAGGGGAGTGTGTGCCGAAATGAACAAGGAGAGGTTGGCAGTGAATCGATGAATGTACCAGAGAGAGAGAGAGAGAGAGAGAGAGAGAGAGGAAGTGTTCATGAAAAGTCAATGAACAAGAAAAAAAAAAAAAAAAAAAAGCTACATCTTCCAGGAATGTCGATCACTAATACAAGCAGTCCAGGCAATAGGTCAGGGGCATGACCCATAATATTACAGCTTATTCCGATGAGGAACATTGTAGACTGGGGGAGAACAGTCATATTGGCTTTACAGGTAGGAATTTAATGCAATGGCTAATTTATTTGTACTTTGCTGCTGATGTAAGAAAAACAGATCCGCATAAATTTTGTCTTAGAGCAAGAATTTACAATTATTGAATACAATTTCCGGCACATTATTCGCCAGATCTTATTTAGCCTTCGTGGAACTGTAATACATTTCATAAAATATTTTTTCAATGGCAACAGTTTCGTTCTTACACTAATCACCACCAAACTGTGAAGTATGAAATTACTGCACGAAGTCAGAATACTTGACTCTACAGCCCTCATTCATCTATTATGCTCACAGGCTCTGATAACTCACTCTTAATTAGACATATCTTTATACATCCCAAACAAGAGAATGTCAAATGTTCACAGGACTAACAGTCTTTGGCTCCTAGTCACGCACTTAAGTAAAATTAATCGTCTGATGTTCTGACTTTTAGAGGAGTTCTTTTTACCTCCATTCTGTCCCGCAGTCTGTGCCACAATGTTTACATTCTTAGTGGTGTCTTCAGGGGTAAGCCTACTTCTTTTGCAGTTATGACTGCCCAAAGCGTATGGAAAAATTCTCACTCATGAGAGTAAATACTCAGAAAAAAAAAAAATCGTATATACGGAAACAGAATATGACACTGCTTTTCAAAAAAAAAAAAAAAAAATACCGGTATGTTTTTTGGCCAGGTGGGTTTGTTTGTCATCCTACGATCATGTTAAGTAACACTGTGGAAAAAAATATTGCCTGTACAGTACTTGCAACAGTATTAGATTATTGAGACCGAAGACCATCATAGGAACAAGAAATTACATTTTGCTTTGGTAGTTATGGTCAGGGTCATGAAAAACACAAAAAAGAGAAGTGTTACTGGCTTGGCGGAGGCAAGCGCTCTCTGGCGACTCATGTTTCATGTAAGTTTTTCCTGGTGAGAACCTCATGTCTTGACATTATATTAAAGAAAACAGGAGTGAATTTAAGTAGCTGTTCATGAAACATGCAAACTGATATTTTTACCTCAGTTGTATATTGGTAGATAGAGGTCTGGTTGGAAAATGACATGCTCTAACAGTGTATAGTTTGAATGCAAGAGGTAGCCGGAGAGTTTTCTATGAGGTAAAGTAGAACAGTTGTATGTAGGATGGTTTACAATAGTACGACTTGACTGATATGAGTTATGTTAACCTAACTCCGAGCCCTCCTATGCTCCAGGCCCTTATGGGACTGTAAAGGTGTAACTATGGAGGAGCTGTTATCATTACATTTAACATGATATCATATTACTTAAAAAAAATATTTTTTTCTTTGAGGAACTTACATCTTAGAACAAAATTTAAAAGATATTGAAGAGTAAAGTGATGGTCTTTGAGAGAGGTGAAGTTAGTGAATGTACAGCGACGTTGGATGGTGAGGAATTGGAAAATGTGAGTACGTTTAAGTACTTGGGTAGTGTGATGAGTAGGGATGGAGGTTTGGAGGGTGAAGTGCTTGAAAGGGTACAGCAGAGAAGAAAGGTTGCTGGTTCTTTGAAAGCAGTGATAAGAAACAGGGAAGTGAGCATGGAAGTGAAAAAGTTACTACATGACAGTATTGTGATACCAACTCTAACGTACGGAAGTGAAGCTTGGACATTGTTGGAAGGACACAAGTCAAGAGTGAGATCAGTGAAAATGAGTTATTTAAGAGGAGCCTGTGGAGTCACGTGGAGAGACAGGCTGACGAATGAGGATATAAAGGAGCGTTGTGGTGTGGATGTGGATGTGATAGGAAGCGTTATGAGGAACACACTGAGGTGGTTTGGCCATGTGGAGAGGATGGAGGGTGAAAGACTGACGAAGAGAGTGTATGTGAGAGAAGGTGGAGGGGGGAAGAGGGAGGGGGAGGCCGAGGATGAGATGGAGGGATGGAGTAGAGAGGTATATGAGAGAGGGGGGTGTGAGTTGGGAGCAGGGCAGTGACTTGGAGGCTTTGTTTGTGGCCACCCCAAACGGGATTGAGGCGTCTGGCGATAGATAGATAGATGTTTATATTTCGGAAGGTTGCTTTTAATTAAACTGACGTTAAATATTATGTATCACATCGACAGTGACTATGTACATATGGCGTATTTAACATTAAAATATTTTGAGAAGATGCATAATTCATTCGGTTTCCACTGTTGTCACATCTGTGCATCTTGCTACTGTAGTTTCTGTGTTAAAGTTAAAACATTTATGTAATTAGGTGTGGGTTTCCAGAAAACTATAGCTTTGTCTGGGAAATGGCTAATTCATCAAAGATTATACATCATTTTTTAATGCACCTGAAAGAGAAGAGTTTGCACCATCCTCCCCTCGGTGGTTTATATTTGTATGGGTTTGCATTTTACTTGGGCAGAAAAAATCAGAGGGACATTCCTTTTCGGGGGGAGAGTTTTTTTTTTTTTTTTTTTTCTTTCCATTGTTAAGTACTCTGTATTTGTGCGAAAAATGACCCAGATCTAAACTCATATCTTAGTGAAAATTATTTGGTACGAATCATGTCAATAATCTTTCACATTATTACAATGTACTGCACGTTTTCATATACTCCGCTTAGGGGAAACCTCTGGCAGGGAAGAAGCCATAATCTTTACCAAACAACCCTAATATTCACCAATGAGGTGGAGATAGGTAGGGTCAGAAATAAATATAAATCCATTGTCAAATATCCTTCCCTATGTAACAGCGTCAATGAAATGTGCCACACAGTCACTCACAGTCTGTTTCATCCATCAAGTCACTCATCCAGTCTTTCCTTACTCCCTCTGCAATTAAGGAGCCGGGGGTTACACAGCTCAGCCCATATTTAAGGCGACAGTGAACAATCGCTTCCCCATTATGGGTTCTATTCGGTTTGGGACGCTTCAGCCTTCTAGACAACCAGCCGTCCAGTTGTTGGCTATATGGTTATCACCCAACGAAGTTAATGGTTTTATTGGCTTCAGTAAGTGATTTCGGCTTTCCGGTCCTTGTAAAGTCGCATGAAGGTAACAATGCATCAACACAGCTGATAGGGGAGCTCTTGGTAGAAAAAAATTTAAAGTACTGGCTCGGACCGAAGGAACTGGAGGTAAATTTAGGGTGATTCATATACATTACACAACCTGATTCTTGTGTGTTGCGGGAACGGCTCACACAGCATTTACCAGTGTCTGCCTTACATTTTATTTTCTACCTTCCATAACCTTCTTTTCATACCGTGTAGTGTCCGTTCTTTTGACATATAGTGACTGCATATTTGATGGGTACTCTCAGGAAGCAGCCGACTGAGCTATCCCCACAACACAGAAGACTAAAGAACGGGTGTTTAGTGACCATACTGTATGTAAGAAGGGGAAATTTACCCACCGTAAGCAACAATATTTTTAGCCACAACCCTGCAAATCTGGGGGTCATAAAAATAACCTACGCATTTGCCACGATAAACAAGTCGCCATAGCAGAAGATTATCATTGTGAATCAGCTGATTTTGTTTTTTGCAATAATATTCACTGTCTTTGATATTCTAGTGGTAGATGGGATTCATTGTATTACTCAGTGCCACTCCGAGACGAGCGACTAATCAGCCTCGCCTAAAATGTCGAGACCGGTCAGCTTAGCCCTGGACACCCACTCTCATTTAAGGGGAAAAAAAAAAGAAAAAAAAAAAAGGAAAGAATGACAAATGGCGGGTAGTGAATGGTGAGCTGTGAATGATGGATAATGGATGAAGGATGACTGATGGCTGAGAGGTTACTGCTGATGATGATGATGGTGAGGAGGAGCAGGAGCAGGAGGAAGAGGAAGATGTTGATGATGATAGTGAAGATGATGATGATGATGATGATGATGGTATTAACTCAGCTCTGGTTGTGAATTGCTTGGTAACGTCCGGATGAAGATAAAATTAAATACAAACACTCTATTCACCTTTGGGCCAAGAAAGAATATGAATAGGACCCCAGGAGCGGTGACCTCACAAGAGAAGCCTTAAAGGGGTATAAACAACAGCATCCGGCCTCCTTAGACCATGTTTGTGGAGGAGAATGAAGCCGTATAAAAGGCGGCCAGAGAAAGCAAGCCCGGGTTCCCTCCCTTTAATCTCCATAAAGCTAATGACTTCCAGAAAACAACCTGTTATTGACCATTTACATTTGTTTCCTTCTTCTCCCTCTTTCCTCCTCGTTGCTCCCATTTCTCCTTCCTCTGAATCTTACACTTCCACCATCTCTTACCACTATTCTTCTTACCATTTGTTTCCTTTTCCCAATCCACAGCGTGCTCAAGGAGTAAGACAAGGCACATTATTTTTCCAGGTGGGGGAGGAGGAGGAGGAGGCAGAGGCTAAAAGTGTTACCTCGAAATTGGCAAAGTTCCCTTTCGGAAAACCATATTAGAGCTAACTATACACTTGTAAAGGTTAGTGAAAGGTATTTACAGCTCCACCACACAACACGCATCACCAACAACACGGGGCAGCATAAACACCTGTGGGGAAGAAGTAGAAGTAAAAGAGTAGAAGAAGAAGTGGAAGACTAAGTAGAAGTAGAAGTAGAAGAAATAGAAGTAGAAGTAGTAAAAGTGGAAGTAGTAGAAGCAGAAGTAGTTGAAGTGGCAGAAAGTGAGGTAGTAGAAACAGAGGTAATAGAAGCGGAGGTAGAAGAGGATGTAGAAGTAAAAGCAGGGGTAGTAGAAGTAGAAGTAGTAGAAGTATTAGAACTCGAAGCTGTAGAAGTAGATGTCGTAGAATTAGAAGCAAAATTAGTAGAAGCAGAAGTAAAAGTAGTAGACGCAGCGGAGAGGTAAAGGTAGAACTAGAAGAAGTAGTAAAAGAAGGATGAAGACGGGTTAGGTTTGATCCCTGTCGACTGCATGAGGTTTTTTAAGGTGGACAATATTTACTTGGCCCTATTCTTCCCCCCTGAGTACGACATGCAACAGCCGATGTTACATGCAGGTCACCATATGTACTACCAAATGAACAGACCTTTACTTTTCCCGTTGCTACATCACCCCCACTCTCAGCCACACAGCATTATATTAGTCTGATATATGTAAACATATTGTTATTAGCAAGTCAACTGGTTTAGTTTATGATAATGAAAGTTTTAATTCCTTACAACCAAATATATCCACCATGGCCACTGTTAAGCAACGATATGCCTCATTTTGGCAATAATCCGTGTTATTATAATTCGTATTAACTCTTGGATAAAGGGAAGTCTGTCTTTGACGACATACGTAATTATCTGTTGTTGGCCTGAGTAAATTACACAAGTGTTTGGCAGTAGTTTAAGGTTATAATAGTTTTTGTATCTTGCATGACAAAGAATGTAGAGGTCACCGACCCTTCCCCTCCACAGACCATAAATCCATAGTGGTATTCTGCCATACTGAACCCGCTGCAGTCAAGAGATGTAAGTTTACTTTTAAAGTTTTTGTATATGACGACGGATTATCCTCTAAACAGTACATGTATAGCTTTTGGGTTCGACCGAATAATTTACAGATGTTATCAACCATACACTGAGATTTAAAGGACTTAACAAATTTTTGTACTGCTGTGTGTGTGTGTGTGTGTGTGTGTGTGTGTGTGTGTGTGTGTGTGTGTGTGTGTGTGTGTGTGTGTGTGTGTGTGTGTGTGTGTGTGTGTGTGTGCGCGCGCGCGCTCCTAGTATGACTAAAAACTGTATGTGATAAAAAGGAATGTGTCATAGGTCTTTTTAACCTGAACACCTGTATCCAAATGACAGTTTAATCGTACACGTGCCATCTCTCAAAGGGACCCACGTGTCAGTCACCTCTTTCCACCTTCAAGCCTCACAAAGACTTCCAACCCTCTCTTTTTTTAATCGCATTCTGGGTTTTTTTTAGTTGTTTTGGTTTTTCTTTTTCACTGTTGCACAGCAAAGGCGCCGGACATAGACAGAAAAAGAAATAGAAAGGTTAGGTATGAAGGATTTATGATTGAAGGCCGTATTCCAGGTGGCACAGGAGGCTTCGTAGCACCTCTTCCATAGCGATTCATTTTGCACATCACGCCTTGAGATTATCTTGTGTGCAAATTATATCATTGTACGTGGCATGGGAGGCTTGGTAGTAATTCTTTCTAAACGATATATTATTCATACACACTTTTTTTCCCCCCTTTTCATTCTAGGTGGTATAGCAGGCTCCGTTGCACGTGTTCCTTAGTGATTTATTTTGCATATTACGCTTTAGCATTTTCTTCAGTGTTATTCATATCGCTGTAATTCTGACAGTTTGAAGGAATTACATATTAGATGATACTGAAAAAGTGCGGATAAATAGATGAGGAGGGAAGTGATGTAAATTCTCCAAAACCTCTTAAAATACTCCTTTGAGCACTACAGCCTCTGACTTCAGAACTGCTGCTCACCCTCACTCTCACCACCACCAGTATCATCATCATCACAGCACCATCACCCTCACCACCACCAGTATCACCATCACAGCACCCTCACCCTCACCATCACCACTACCACCACCACCACCACCATTATCACAGCAACATCACTCTCAACCTCACCACCACCACCACCACCATCATCATCTTATGATCATCATATTCTTGCTTCTTCCGGACAGTTCAGCTGAAGTTAAGTAAGAACTCTCGTACAGAAAAATGTTGGCTACTACGCCATCGTTTTTTTTTTTTTTTTTTTTTTTTTTGGGGGGGGGAGGGTCTTTCCTGATGATTGTTCCCACCTTAGGGGAGACTTTTGAAACTGATGAGATTTTATGTCTCCTCCAGTGTCCCCTCCAGTACGAGAGGTCTTTCAACTGCAGCAGGATCATTAACACAGTCAGTTTATACCAATTCATAACCTTCCCCTAGAACACGACAGGCAGCAATTGAATTTACATCCAGGTCCCCAGTTGTATTGCTGGGTGAAGAGGTACAGTCGGAGTCAATAGTTGTGTCAGAATAACAGTGAGGCTCGACAGTTATGTTGCGAGGAGTTAGTCTGGGTCAAAATGGTGACACGTGAGTCTGTAGTAAGACAAGCACGATACCTTCAACACCATTACCTCGCCAACACAACTTTTGACACTTGCTGTACTTTCTCCTCCACAGACTCTCCGACACAGCATTTGACCCACACTGTTCTGTACATACAGGGGGAAGCAGATTTTATCCGAGTCTGACCAGCCCAGGAATCGAGCTCGATATCTTACAATCGTAACTGAATGTGCTGCAGCTGGTGTACTCTCACCTGGCAGAAAAACATTACATCTGCATATCGAATGCTGAGTTGTTATTGGTTATATTTGTTATATGTGCTGCTAAGAAGAAAATTTTATTAAGTACTGTCTGGATCTATAATTAGTTAGTTTTCACCAGACAAAGTCCCTAACCCCTTTCAGTTTAGTTCACTGTCATGGGTAGTCAGACTGGGGGGGGAAATTTTGACTTGTAACCAGGGAGACTCATTACCACCAGATAAGTAAGGTTCCTTCAATTTCATGCAACCACAAGTTACTTTTAAACTTGTGAGCGTAGCAAGTTTCCTTAGATGAAAACACCCTGCTATATTGCTGAAAAATACTAGTTTTGCCATTAAATGACATAAACAACAATCTGGGTAAAAGAAGGTTTCAGCCTGATATGATCGATCTAATTATAACCATTGTCACCCACTATACCCAGCGAGAGAGAGAGGGAGAGGGAGAGGGAGAGAGAGAGAGAGAGAGAGAGAGAGAGAGAGAGAGAGAGAGAGAGACAGAGACAGACAGACAGACAGACAGACAGACAGACAGAGACAAAGAGAGAGTGAATATTAAATAGGGATTAAACAGAAATTCTAAACAAATATTGCTAATGGCCAACATTGTATATAATGAAACATATTTTCTGCCACTCATCTCTGTACAGGCAGAAATCAGTAAAAAAAGAGTAAAAAAAAAAACTAAGGTAAAAGAAATTACACTAAGCGTAAGAGACTATGAGGAAACAAACAAACGAACCCGAGCGTGTAAGAGAAAGATGAAAACTTTAGAAGACTGAAGGTGACTGGCCGAGAGAGAGAGAGAGAGAGAGAGAGAGAGAGAGAGAGAGCAGCAACCTGTCACCTTTGATGTGCGACATCTGAAAAAGCGACGGGTAGTACAGCACACGATAATATTACAGATGAAGAGATCGTTCTGGGGTGAATGTGAGGTGGTTCTCTCTCTCTCTCTCTCTCTCTCTCTCTGGCTAGCTGATACTGATGGCTTCCAGCCAGTCAAGGAAAGGTGTATAGGTAAGTTACTTTGATATTTTTTCTATGTAGGGAAGAAGGAATCAAAGGCCAGGAGCCCGCGATCAGTTCCTTCCAAGAAAAAACAAAAACAATACAACATCAGCCTAGTTCCAGATCTGTACATTTAGAGCTGCCTGGACACACTGCGTTTGAAAGACTGAGATCATAAGATGTAGGAAATACTCACAGAGGGAGACAGTTCCAGAGCTGACCGTTACATAAATGAAGGACTGGGAGTAACGGCTAACTCTTGCATTGGAGAGTTGGACGGAAAAGGGATGAGAGTTTGTTGCTAGACGGGTGATACGCGCCCATCGTAGTGGTGGAAGGATGCAAGTAGGCAGTTCAGAGAAGCAGTGACCATTGAAGCAGCGATAGAAAGGAGATAAAGGTGCCACAGTGTGGTACAGACAGAGGTTGGAGGGAGGCAGTAAAAGGAGAGTTAATGAGACGAAAAACCTTGACTTCACCTTGTTGAGAGCCTCCCCACACGCGAGAGGTGTACTCTGCACAGGAACAAATAAAATCCGTGTATAAAGTCAACAATTGTGCAGGGGTAAAGAATGTACGGAGGCAGCTTGGCACACCTAACCTCTTAGAGGGAGATTATGCAATAAATGAAATATGATTTTTCCAAGATAAATCCGAGATAATGAAATCCCAAGCATGTTTAAAGATGATGCAGGATTGGTTGGACTTTATTAATCATTAGTGGACTGTTTCTATTGGGAATAAGTTGGTGGTACTAGAGGACAATTGCAGGATGAGCCTAGCCTCACTCTTGTCTGGGATACGTTAATAGGGCATCAGGAGGAGGAATTTTCTAAAAAAGGATCTATAAGGATGTGCTTTTGCTTTCCTAGGTGTATGATGCAGGACGTGACACAGAGAGATGATGACAGTCAGCAACACCTCAGAGGACTCGGTCTTCGTTACTGTGGTAGAGATCCCTATCGACTGCATGAGGATTTTTAAGGTAGGCAATATTTACTTGGCCATATTTTTCCCACTAGAGTACGACATGCAACAGCCTATGTTACATGAAGGTCCCCATATGTACTGCCAACTGAAGTCCTTCACTTTTCGCGCTGCTACATCACCCCCAATCTCAGGCACACAGCTTTATATTAGGTGGATATATGTAAAAATACTGATATTACCGTAGCCTGTCAGTAGAATTAGTTAATGATAATGAAAGTTTTGTTTCCTTACAACCAAATATATCCATCATCGGTGCACAGGGGGTTCGATACCTGCCTAAAACATTCGAACAAATGCTGATGTTTACCAGCTTCTCGCTTTGTATGAATAATGTTTTTATAAACATAACATTTGCTATATGTTTGCACGAGGATTTCGCTGGTTGGGAATATAAATTATGGCACCTCCCGACATCAGGACTACCAACGTGTAGTAGGTCAGACACAAATATTTCAGTGACTTTCATTCTGTGGTCCTAAATGTTTCACGTATATTGTGCACCGATATTTTTTTACCCATAGTACCGTGCATGACAAGGAAGGTGGAGGTCACCGAACCCTTCCCTCCACAGACCATAAATCCATAGTGGTTTTCTGCCGTACTGAACTCGCTGCAGTCAATAGTTAAATATTTACTTTAATTTTTTATTTTCTACATGACGATGGATTTCCATTAAACGGTGCATGTATGTCTCTAGCTTTCGACCGAGTAATTTACAGATGTTATCAACCTTCCTTCGAGATTTAAGGAGCTGACTAGATTTTCGTACTGCCGTGTGTGTGTGTGTGTGTGTGTGTGTGTGTGTGTGTGTGTGTGTGTGTGCTCCTGATATGACTATAAATTGGATGTGATATATGGGTATGTGTCATGGCTCATATTTAACCTTAACACCTGTATCCAAAGGACGGTGTAATCGTACACGTGCCATCTTTCACAGGGACCCACGTGTCAGTCGTCTCTTTCCACCTCCAAGCCTCACAAACACTTCCAGCCCTCCACCCCACTTTTTCGTATTCTGGGTTTTTATATTTTTTTCGTTTTTCGTTTTCTCGGTAGCACATCAAAGGAGCCACACATAGACAGAAAAAGGAATAGAGATGTTGGGTATGAAGGATTTAAGATTGACGGCTGTATTCTAGGTGGCAAAGGAGGCTTCGTTGCACCTCTCCCATAACGATTTATTTTGCACATCACACCTTAACACTTTTCCTGTGTGCTAATTATATCATTGTACCTGGCATGGGAGGCTTGGTGGCAATTCTTCCTAAACGATTAATTTTTCTTACATGCACTTTTTTTTTCTATCATTTCAGGTGGTATAGTAGGATTCGTAGTACATCTTCCTAAGAGATTTATTTTGCATATTTCGCCTCAGCATTTTCTTTTGTGTTATTCGTATCGTTTTAATTCCGACAAACTTTGCACTAAATACAAATTAGATTCATTCATTCATTGCCAGATGCCATGTATCCCAAACGGGGTGGCCAATGGCTTAGAGTTAATTGTTTTACAGGGAGGGGCACTAATCCTCCACCAACCCCACTTGACACGTAGGGATGCCAACAGCATCTGGTGTTCCCAGGCGGTCACCCATCCAAGTACTAACCAGACCCAACGTTGCTTAACTTCGCTGATCGGACGGGAAGCGGTGTACTCAACGTGGCATGGCCGTTAAGTCCGGATTAATCGTTAACGAAAAGGGTGATGCGATTTCTCCAAAGCCTCTTAAAAGACTCCTTTAAGCACCACAGCCTCTGACTTCAGAACTGCTCTCACCATCACTGCCACCACCACCATTTTCATCATCATACCATCATTTTCTTGTTGCTTCCGGATGGTTTAGTTCACGTGAGGTAAGGACTCTCTTTTAGAAAAATGTTAGCTACTACAGCACTATTGTTTTTAGTCCCTTGTGAAGGATTTCCCACCTTAGGAGAGACTTTTTGAGCTGATGAGATCTGGTGTAGCCTTCATTGTTCCCTCCAGTACGAGAGGTCTATCAAGAGGACCATTAACACAAGCAGTTTCAACCAAGGAACAACCTTCCCCTATAAAACGACAGGCAGCAATTGAAGTTACATCCAGGTCCCCAGTTGTATTACTGGGTGAACAGGTACAGCCAGGATCAACAATTGTGTCAGAGTAACAGTAGGAGTCGAGTCTTGTGTCGGGTGGAGTTAGTCCAGGTAGAAAAGTTGCCACGCGAGTCGGTAGTAAGAGATGTAAGATTGCTCCAACACCACTGACTCCAAAACAATTGTTGACGTTTACTGTACTTTTTCTTCCACAGATTCTCAGACACAGCATTTGACCCAGACTGCACTGTATATGGGGGGAGGGGAGCAGACTTTATCATTGAGTCTGACCGGCCGGGAATCGAACTCGAGATATTACAATTGTTAACTGGATGTGCTACACCTGGTTTACCATCACCTGGCAGAAAAACATTACCTCTGCATGTCGAATGCTGAGTCGTTATAGGAGTAAATTGTTTTATGTGCTGCCAACAAAAAATTTTTATTGAATAATGTATGGATCTATCGTTAGTTTCCACCAGACAAAAGTCTCTAACCCTTTTCAGCTTAGTTCATAGTCATGTGCAGTCAGACTGGTGGGGACATTTTTACTTGTAACCAAGGAGACTCATTCCTACCAGATAAGTAGGGTTTGTTCAATTTCGTGCAACCACAAGTTAGTGTAAGGGTTGTGAGCGTAGCCAACTTCCCTTAGATGCAAACAAACCTTCTATAGAACTATAAAATACTAGTTTTGCCATTAAATGACATAAAAAATAACTGATTAAAAGAAGGTTTCTGCCTGTTATGATAGATCTAATCATAATCATTATGGCACCTGCTATGCCCAGAGAGAGAGAGCGAGCGAGCGAGATAGAGATAGAGATAGATAGATAGATAGATAGATAGATAGATAGAGAGAGAGAGAGAGAGAGAGAGAGAGAGAGAGAGAGAGAGAGAGAGAGAGAGAGAGATAGAGATATTAAATAGAGGGAAAACAGAAATACAAAACAAATATTACTAAGGGCCAACGTTGTACATCATGAAACAAATATTTTCTGTTACTCATCCCTGTACAGGCAGAAATCTGTAATAAAAAGAGAAAAATAATACCTATGGTAAAAGAAAATTACACTAAGTGATGAGAGCACGAAGGAAAAGTTTCGGTGGGAATGTAGGAACAGGTTTCTAGTCCTGCAGACTTTGATGGAATCTGAAGACAATGATATTAATCAAATATCAAAAGTGGAGAGAGGTAAAAGAGGTTTTGCATGAGAGTGCTAAGGTTACTATTAAGAAAAAAGGAAAAGCGAGAAGGAAAAAGTGGATGTCAGATGAAACATGGAAGGCAATTCAGAAAAGGAAAGAGGCTAAGTTAAGAAGTGAAGAACAACATGTTGATGGCCAGGTAGTTGAAGTACTTAGAGCAAAGTACTGGAGTTTACATTCTGAAGTAAAAAGACTCGTTAGACGTGATAAGAGGAGGCTATATGATGAAAAGGCAACAGAGACAGAAATTAAATTAAGTAAAAATGACGGTCAGAGCACAAGAGCAGCGTATCAGGCCATAAAGGAGTTAACTGGGACTGAAAAGAGAAGGAAAGAAATACCTGTACGAGATAGAAATGGTATTTTGATGACTAAAGATTTGGATATAAAAGGAAGGTGGAAAGAGCACTTTGAATCCGTTCTAAATAGACCAACCCCAGCTGAAGAGGACATTTTGCCAGCCGAGAGAGATTTGCAGATAGAAACAGGGGATATAACCTTGGAAGAGGAAGCAAAATCTATAAAGGAGTTAAAGAATTTTAAGGCCCCAGGAGAGGATGGAATATTCCCTGAAATGCTTAAGGTGGAAAATGACGAGTTGATGAATGCGCTTTTGAAACTTTTTAATGTGGATTGGGATAATGGTGGAATAAAAATACCAAAAAAGGGAGATTTAAGTGTGTGTGTGGCAATTGGAGGGGGATAACTTTGACACCTGTAGTTGCAAAAGTCTTTTCCAAAATCTTGTTGAACAGAATAGAACCAGTAATTGATAAAATTTTAAGAGAAGAACAAGCGGGATTTAGAAAGGGTCGAGATTGTAATGATCAGATTTTTATTGTAAGGCATCTAATGCAACAAGCTAATGAGATGAAAATGCCACTTAGTATGTGTTTTGTTGATTTTGAAAAGGCGTTTGATAGTATTTCACGTGGAGCTATGTTGAAAATTATGAGATTCAATGGTATACCAGAAAAGTTTGTAAATATTATTAGAAGCCTGCATGAAGGTACTTTTTGTACGGTAATGATGGGTGGTTCTTTGAGTGATCCATTTAGGTTAGGTCAGGAGTGATTCAAGGAGGAGTTCTTTCGCCATTGCTGTTTGTTTTGGTTATGGATTATGTTATGAAAAAGGTTGTAAGGAGAACAGGTGCAGGAATTAACTGGAAAGAAAATAAGAAGCTGATGGATTTCGACTATGCTGATGATATTGTACTGATTTGCATAAGTATTTACGAGATGCAAAGGGTGCTTGATTGTCTGGTGGAAGAAGGAGAAAAAGTGGGATTGGTAATAAATTGTGGAAAGACTGAAATGATTAATATGAACGTGGAGAACCAAATCGATTGTGTAATTGGAAATAATGTGGTGAAGAATGTAGAAAACTTTAAATATCTGGGAAAGATTGTATCATCTAATGGATCATTAAACAATGAAATTGACGAGAGGATTAGACAGGCTTGGCGAGCTGATGGAATGTCGAAAATCTGTTTGGAATAATAATATGCTTTCGGTACATACTAAAGTGAAAATTTACACGTCAATGGTTAGACCAATTTTAATTTATGGGCATGAGTCATGGTACAGTACAATTGCAACAGATTAGAAAGTATTAGGATTTGAGAATAAAATACTGAGAAGGATTCTTGGGATAAAGGGCAAGACAGAGTTACAAATGCAAGAGTAAGGGATATTACGAGAGTGGAACCAGTTAATGAATATGTGAGACTGTCTCGCTGGAAGTGGCTGGGGCACATATACAGAAAAGAAGGTAGTTTAATACAGGATGTGCCAGAGTGAACTGCTAGCGGAAGAAGAGGAAGAGGTAGGCCGAGGGAAACCTGGTTGAGGGCAATGAAAAAAGAAGCAGGAGAGGAGTGTTGGTAGGACCTGAAGGAGATGGCAAGAGACAAATATTGGTGGAGGGCGTTCATCGAGGCCCTATCCATCCCGTGGGGTGCCACAGGAAATGAGTGATTGATTGATTGATTGTAAAAGACTATGAGGAAACAAAGAAAAGATCCCGAGCGTGTGCCAGAAAAATGAAAA
>NC_137043.1:5591021-5638521 GCF_032717465.1 Coenobita brevimanus | reverse complement strand
TATATTTCCTGGTCTTCAGATGCGTTCCCCCTTGATGGACATATGAGATGCTTAACTAAATAACCATATATGCCTGTAATTCTTAACAGCCTACCCCACACCATATTGGACAGAGAATCTTCAACATTCTATAAATTCACAGTAGCAATTCCACAGAATTGTTTCAAAAATAAATAAAAAATACTTATATGCAGTAGGTAAAAGCTACTCCTCAAATAAGTAACTATTAGTTTGGGAATCTGATCGGTTCTCACGCTTTTCACACAAAATGGACGTATCTGCCGTGACGCTAATATAATTTTAAAATGCCAGAGCAGCTCTATGAGCCTCTCTTTACGACTTTATCTCTCACTATCAGTTATCGGACGCGAGATGCTTCACTCTCGCAATCTTTAGCGATTTTAGTGAAGCCACACACCACACCACACCACTCAACATACCATACCACCCTCTTACACCACACCACACCACACCACGCAACATACCATACCACCCTCTTACACCACACCACACCACACCACACCACGCAACATACCATACCACCCTCTTACACCACACCACACCACACCACACCACGCAACATACCATACCTCCCTCTTACACCACACCACACCACACCACACCACGCAACATACCATACCTCCCTCTTACACCACACCACACCACACCACGCAACATACCCTACCACCCTCTTACACCACACCACACCACACCACGCAACATACCCTACCACCCTCTTACACCACACCACACCACACCACGCAACATACCCTACCACCCTCTTACACCACACCACACCACACCACGCAACATACCATACCACCCTCTTACACCACACCACACCACACCACACCACGCAACATACCATACCACCCTCTTACACCACACCACACCACACCACGCAACATACCATACCACCCTCTTACACCACACCACACCACGCAACATACCATACCACCCTCTTACACCACACCACACCACGCAACATACCATACCACCCTCTTACACCACACCGGACCAAGGGCATTTACCGAAACGCTGTGAGGTTCCCGAATCTGGTAATTTTATACTTGTTCCATGAAAGACATGACGGTTTAGTTCACTGGACGATGATTTAGTAAAAAATAGTGAGTCAGTTTCATGGTATTTAAATAGGGTTACCTTTTGCAGGTTTATGACGAACGGCAGTTACATTGTTCACTTAAATATTTCCGTATATTTAATGTATGAATGGTGTAATGTATGAATAACTATCAAGTACATGAAAAACATTATCGCTATTTCTTACAACATATATCAATGTGTATGAATGCACAAGATTCCAAAGCTGTGTATATATTGTATTCAGACGTATAGTAGCGACGGTATACTATCCCCAGCCACGGCCTTTACTTGACTACGATGACGTCTTCCACAGTATAAAAACTCTCTCTCTTTCTCTCTCTCTCCTTCCTTCCTTCCTTCCCCTGAAACTTTTCCTTCGGCAACTTACTGCAAATATAAAGTTAGGTGTACGGGTCACCGGGTGAGAGAGAGAGAGAGAGAGAGAGAGAGAGAGTTGCAACATACAGAATAGCTGTATAAAAAAATAAACAAATAGATACAACTGAGAAACAGCGGATATAACAATAACACCAAAAAATAAATGCTTTGAGGGAAGGACGGGGAAAGGGAAACAGCGGCTGAGAAAACACAGACGACAAAAGCCGTATTGGGAAGAGGGAATGGGAGGGAAGAATAACAGAAGCTGCAGACAACACCAACAGAGTGGAAGGGGTGAAAAAGAAAGGACACCAAATATTAATTTTACTATGACGTTACAAAATACTGCTACGGTTACAATGACAACTACTGCTACTACTGTAGCTATAGTTATTATTACGACAACGGCTACTATCACGGCTGGGACTAAGATTACTACTAAGGCAACAATTAAAACGATTACGAGTGAGACAGCGACGATGGCAATGACTCGTTTGCTTCTACTTTTACTAAATCAACTGCTGCTGCTATTTCAGCTACTGTTACTACTACTGTAATATTAAGACTGTTAATACTATTGCTACTACCACTATTACTACTATTACTACCACTACTACTACCACTACTATTACTACTACTACTACTACTGCTACTACAACTACTACTACTCGCGATAACTGATCTGGCATTCTGTAAGGGTACTAACTGGAGATATTCCTGTGTGTGGAGACTTTTGGGCCAGCCTGTATAGTTGTAGTAAGACTGGACCGTCTTGGGCAGCAGAGCCATCTATGGGAGGTGAAAAGGAAATGAATACTCCCTCACCAGCAAACCTATTGACCACCTCACTCCGGGAACATTTTTTTCTATTATTCTTATTGTTTCTTGACGCTTTTACTCAGGAATTAAGATGATTTTCGAGCTGCAGATGTTATACACAGCCTTCATTTACCCTTTTATTCCTCGTTGTTTTCCCCAAGCTAAGTAAAATCGTCAGGAAATTGCATGAATAAAATGGAAAATCCGCCATTGGGCTAAAGGGATTAAACTGACTTCTGCTACCGGACACGATAAAGTCTTACACAATACAATGCTCCATACTATATAACATCCTGTACTGTGTAGGTCTATGTAAATCTGAGTGGTAATCTTGAAGGATACATAGGATCACCTTAGTTTGCGGTTTTCTTTTTTTTTTCTTTTTCCCCAAAGGCCATTGTGGGATTGTTTGGCTATATTTTTAAGTGCGTTTTCAGGTTTTGGTGTCCTTTAATTCTTTTAACAGGTTGGAAAACATAAAAATATTCGGAATAGACGGGCACCACCCTGTGGTGAGCTGAAGACAGAGGAACGCCACCTTAAAACGTTATTTTTGGACGAAATTACCCTTATCAGTGCTGATTTATTCAAACCCAACCATAAAAAAATAAATTAATAAATTACCCCAACTTTCTATCCCAGCGTAACCTAACCTATTGCATTTTGTGCTAACTTAACACAACTTATTCTAACCTAACGTATCCCTTACATACTGTAGTAGTATTTTCCGTGTTTATTAATGAATCCTTTTCATACTAGAAAACGCAGTACTATATATAGCTTTACAGTCACTGAATATATTCATTTTCTTTTTTGATTATAAGAGGAAGTCTTACATCTCCTTGAAGAATACCCTTGACAGTCTGAGTCACGAAAGCGGAGAGGCGGGACAGAAAAGTAAGACAGGCCACAATGAGCCAGTGCTCAATACTCGTAAGATGATTGAGGAGACCTGAGTGAATGTGGTAATTGGAGGGGAATCTCTTTGTCACCGATAGCTTTGAAAGTTTTCAGTAGAGTGTTGTTAAATAGGTTGGAGCCGGTGGTTGAGGGTATTCTGAGGGATGAACAGGCTGGTGTTAGAAAGGGACGTGGTTGCAATGATCAGATCTTTATAGTTAGGCATTTGATGCAGCAAGTTAATGAAATGAGAGTACCGTTAAGTCTTTGTTTTGTTGATTTTGAAAAGGCTTTTGATAGTGTTTCGAGAGAGTCTATGGGGAAGATCATGAGACATTATGGAATACCAGAGGAGTTTGTGAGGGTCATTATGAACATGCATGAGGACACATTTTGTAAAGTGATGGTTGATGGTTGTCTGAGTGATTCGTTTGAAGTCAAGTCCGGAGTAATTCAAGGTGGTGTTCTATCGCCTTTACTATTTATATTGGTCATTGATTACATTATGAAACGTGTTGGAACAGAAACCGGTGCAGGTATACTTATGGGAGAGAACAGGAAACTTTTGGATTTAGATTATGTAGATGATATAGTTTTGATTTGTGATGGGCCAGAAGAGATGCAGAGAGTGTTGGACTGTTTGGTGAGTGAAGGTCGCAAGGTGGGTTTGGTTATTAATTGTGGAAAAACTGAAATAATCAATATGAATATGGAAAATGCGCAGGAATGTGTAATTGGAGGTATGGTTGTAAAGCAAGTTGATAGGTTTAAATATTTAGGTACTTATTTAGCCAAGGATGGTTCTTTGAACTTTGAATTCGAGGAAAGGTTAAAGAAGGCTAATCAGGCAATGGGAATGCTTAAAAATATTTGGAATAATAACAATTTCTCTGTGCATACAAAAATCAAACTTTATAAGGTAATGGTTAGGAGTATCTTAATTTATGGACACGAGTCTTGGTACAGCACAGTGACTATGGAAAATAAATTCTTGGTGTTTGAAAATAAAGCACTTAGAAGAATATTAGGAGTTAAGTGGTGGGAAAGGATACCAAACAGTAGAATTAGAGAAATAACGGGAGTGCAGCCGATCGATGAATATGTTAGATTCTCACGATGGAAGTGGCTAGGACATGTGTATAGGAGACAGGGAATAGTACGAGGTACACCAGGGTGGGTGGCACCTGGTAGGAGAGGTAGAGGAAGGCCAAAAGAGACGTGGGTGAGGACAATGAGACGGGAAGCTGAAGATAAGTGTTGGGGAGATCTTGAGGAGTTAGCACAAGATAGGATGTGGTGGTGTGAGTTCATTGAGGCCCTATGCATCCCCGAGGGTGCCACAGGAAATGATTGATTGATTGAGGAGAGACGAGTTCACGCTCGTATTCTAAGTGCCTTTGAAGAAATTTTTTCGCCACTTTTCATTAACGTAATGTGATTAATGCTCCTTAGTAATTTCTTGTACATCACCGCTGCAAACTGTATCTGTAATAAACCTATTCAGATAACAAAGTGTTAGGGAAATACCTCGTTTTAGCCCATACTCTTATTTAACAGTAAATCTACGAGCTTTTCCAGTGCTTTTTATTGTTTCGTGTTATATTAATCTTCATTTTCATTGGATATGACCCCTTTGAAGTATGCCACCCACCCCAGTTCCTAGTGGTAATGGTGGACTTGTGAGAAATTGGTTTTTGCGGTGAGGAAAAAACAAGGCAGGGCTTGTTATTTACGACAGAAATGCAACTGGAAGTGGCACGAACCATACAAATAACCAAAGATTTTTTTTTACAACGTAACTGGGGTCCTGTTAAGGTGGACTTGTTTGAATGCTTAAAAATCAGCTGTTTTAGGCATTAACCTACCCTGACCCCACTTTATCTTACCTCGAGGCTAACAACTGAATCAAAACCAGAACCAGCCTAAATCTTGCCTTTGTCCTCAGCCTCAGGTTCAATACTGGCACCAATATTTAGATAACATTCCTGGAAAATGGTGGCAGTCATGTCACAAGGAGTAACCATGGCAGACTGACATGGAAGATCAGTTACCCAGACTTTGCCAGGAGTAACTCCATCGCTGATTGGCTACAGTACGAGTAAATGTCGTACAGAGACCCATTCCCCTGAATGGTTACATTTGAAGATGCTGGGTAGTGGCATCACCTTCAGCACAGGTAGTGGGGAGTTAAAACACAGGAAGCTGGGAGTTTGACGGAGGACACTAACAATGTATCCATGTGCTACTTACGAGTGCTATATCTCCATTATTTTTAATTTCCAACAGAAGCGTCACAGAAAACAAAGGAGTTCGTACAGGTGACCGTCTGACTATAAAACAGCCCTAAAATAAGTGGACTGAGTTATAGGCTGAAGGGAAAATAATACCAAGAGTCGTAATTGCTGATAATGGTGATGCATAACCCCGGTCTGTGTAGCCGTGGAAACCTGTCGTCCATTGATAAGCAACGGCTTCTGTGGGGTTGTCCTACAGGTACAGTACAGTACATACACTGTGTAGGGAACCGGCGCCCCAGGGTCGGATCAGGGTCCTTTCCCACGGCGAGGTGCAGCAAATATGAGGAGATCTGGCTCGTGGTTGGACGCCAAAGCTGCTTCGCTCCACATAGGGTGCACAGCCTCACCGTGTGTAGGCTCCTGGTCAGCGCCTTAGATGGGTGGTCCGTATATAGAGGTCCGTTAGAAGTTCACTTGACGGTATATTTTGTGTTTCGAGGACGGATCAGTCTGCTTGTATGGACGTGAATGTGGACGTGAGTGTGGGAAGTACGAAATGAATAAATGATGCAGGGTACACACTGATAACGATGACTGAATCGCTCCACTGACACAAGAGAAATCGCCCGGCGGAGTTGAAGAGTTGTATGTGCCACTCTGTGTAGCAGGAAACATAACTGAATATGGAAGAAGCGATATAAAGCACTGTAACCCACCTACCAGTTGTATACTTTTTTTTTTGTTATTCCAAGGTCTCAGGAATACATACTGTACGCTGTCACCACGGATTAAACGCCGAAAAGGACATTAGAAACACACGTCCAACCAAGTACCTTAGCATATGCCACTGGCCATGTGTTGAAAATGCTGTGACAAGAATTTTCATTATAACGCAGTTCATTCATGACACCTAAATTCTTCGGAAATAATAAGATACCAGTGACAGGACCCACAATTTATGCCTTCACGATTAAGTTACAGCCCGGTAATCTTGGTTTAAAACTGATATTATCCAATAGAATATAAAAACTACATATTATTTCCGCAGTGCTTTAGCCAATTGCCTTGATAATCAGACCATACAGCATAGACAAAAGCAGCAGTATTACAGCATCGGGAGCTCTCCTAGATTTGCACCATAAAGGGTTTACTAACTGGGTTAAGCGCTATGAGACATGGCAACCACACAATAACAACTATTACGCTGATTAAGTTCATGAATCCGCTGATTTTATTTATTTATTTCCATTGCTGCTGGCTCGAAACGATTTTATTAAATTTTATTAAATTTATTAAATATCCTAATATTAAATAGGTAAGGTGGGGGCGCTCACCATCCTCTCACTCGATGTAGTGCTGCTCTCGGGTGTCGGCCCTTTCCTTTCCATCCTTCTTTCCTTCCATTCTCTTCTGTCTTTCTTTCCTTCATTCTTTCCTTGTTCTTCTGTCTACGGGTGCCTTTACACTCCCTCTTCTTTCTTTCTTTCTTTCATTCTTTCCACTTCCTTCAGCCTGTGGGTTACTCTACACTGAGTGACAAGCCAAATGGTTTCCTTTGCACCAGGAAACCATTTACTACGCTGGGTGGTAACCATATAACCAAATTTTGGCGCCTGGTGATTTTGTGGGTAATTATTGCGCTCCAATCGGACTGAGCCGGTGAAGGTTTATATCCAAGGGGTAGTTGGGGTTGATTGCTCATGTAATGCCACTCAGGGATGAATGAGGCTGGTCACTCTCATCT
Organism: Coenobita brevimanus; assembly: GCF_032717465.1. Taxonomy (NCBI): domain Eukaryota; kingdom Metazoa; phylum Arthropoda; class Malacostraca; order Decapoda; family Coenobitidae; genus Coenobita; species Coenobita brevimanus. The sequence goes on along the minus strand of NC_137043.1, from coordinate 5,631,339 downwards.
TAAATGTCGGGACCAACTGCCTAGCCCCGGGCTCCTACGCTCTTCATGGGGCAATGTAGGATTGGATGATGGATGGATGGATGGATGGATGAAATAGTAATAGTATATAACACCTTGATTTCCGAAAGTTCACCCCGTTGAACGAAATACCATGAAGGCAGCATGAATAACACAAGGCATATGCCATTGTAGTGAAGGATTTAACCATTTTATTCACTTAATTCAGAATACAGATTGTTTTTGTCATCATGTGACGATATAAACTCTGCTTCCTGTTACCTGTCTCGGATGGGTAACGCCGGAGAACAAGAGGATGCAGCCTCATCCTTCAAAACACCATATCTCTAGGCTGCCCAGTGTAATGGTGTACACACAGTAATTTTAAACCATCCACTGATAAACTACTTACGGTTTGCTCTATTTGCTTTACAATTTGCCTGGCACAGATTATCATTCAACATTATACATGTCAGCGAGTGAATCTCATTTTCTAAGCAGAAATAAATTTTTGTCGTAAGATACACTATAGTTTCAGTTTATCGTCTAATACTATCCCTGGCTAGAGGCAAGTTCATATCAAACGAAAAAAAAAAAAAGTTCGGGTTTGGGTTTTCGTATACTTAGCTTTAACTGAAATTGTCAGTGTATACTTTTTTGAATTCCCATGAATCCTACTATGTATACGCGATATTAATGTTGGTCAGTATATGCAGTTTATGCTGGTCAGTGTATGCTAATGATGTTGGTTAGTGTTTCCTATTTATGCTGGTAAGTGTATGCTATTTATGTTGGTATGTGTATGCTACTTATGTTGGTAGGTTTAAGTTAATCATGTGGGTAGGTGTATGCTATTTATGTTGATAGCTGTATACTATTTATGCTGATAGGTGTATGCTATTCCTGTTGGTAGGTATATGCTAATTATGTTGCTAGGTTTATGCTAATCATGTTGGTAGGTATATGCTATTTATGTTGGTAGGTGTATGCTATTTATGTTGGTAGGTGTATGCTATTTATGTTGGTAGGTGTATGCTATTTATGTTGGTAGGTTTACTTTATGCTAAACATGTTGGTAGGTGTATGCTATTTATGTTGGTAGGTGTATGCTATTTAGGCTGGTAAATGTTTGCCATTTATGTTGGTAGATGTATGCTATTTATGTCGGTAGGTTTATGCTAACCATGTTTGTAGGTTGTGTCCCCCCCTGTGGCGGGGGGGACACAACCTGGCCGCACTATGGGGTGGTACTACTACTCTGCGGCCAGGTTGTGTTAGGAAGAATACTGCCACCGTATTCCCTGCGTGTCGTAAAAGGCGACTAAAAGGGGCTGGGTGAGGGGACTAGGGACCCCCTCCTCTGTTTTTAAGTTCCTAAAAAGAGACAGGCCAGAGAAAGGGATGGGGGATGGAGTTATCCCCGTACCCTGAAGATTGGGTCTATGAATGTGCGTGGATGTAGTACGATTGAGGCTAAAAGGGAGGAGATTGGGAGAATGTTTCTGAGAAGAAAGTTGGATGTGTTAGCTTTGAGTGAAACGAAGATGAAAGGGAAGGGGGAGTCTATGTCTGGAAGTGTGAATGGAAGATTGTCAGGTGTTGATAGAGGAAGGGCAAGAGAAGGTGTGGCCTTGTTAGCAAGTCCGGAAGTACAGCAATGTGTGATTGAATGGAAGGAGGTGTCATCGAGACTGATGTGGGTGAAAGCAAAATTTGAACGTGAGTTGTGGGTGTTTGTGAGTGCATATGGGCCTGGTAGTGAAAGGGATGAACAAGAGAGGGAGTCTTTCTGGAATGATGTTGATGAGTGTCTGCAGAGTTTTGGAGCGTATGTGAATGTGGTAATGATGGGAGATCTGAATGCTAGAATGGGAAATGTAGCAGTTGAAGGCGTAGTTGGTATGCATGGTGTGCCTGGAAGAAATGAAAATGGGGAACGAATGATAGCGATGTGTGTTGAGCGAGAGATGGTGATTGGGAATACGCTGTTTGAGAAGAAAGATATTTATAAGTATACATGGGTGAGACAGGAGGGTGGAAGGGTTGTTGATAGAGCTTTGATGGACTATGTGGTTGTGTCTAGGAATGTAATAGGAAGATTGTTGGATGTGACAGTTCTGAGAGGGGAGGGTGGAGGTATGTCTGATCACTACCTGGTGGAGGGAAAGTTAAGAGTAGGTAAGAGATGGGTGAGAGCTAGGAGGGTTAGGTGTGGCAGGGAGGTTTTGAAAGTGAGTGAGTTGGATAAAAGAGAGAAAAATATAGAGTATCAGGAGAAATTGAAAGATGAGTGGAACGCAGTGAAAGATCGGGAAAATGGCAGCGTGGAGGAGGAATGGCAGTTGATTAAGAGTGCTGTGGTGGGGCATGCAGAAGAGGTGTGTGGTGTGAGACGTGTGGGTGGTGGTGTAAGAAAAGGAAGTGAATGGTGGTGCGAGGAAGTAAGTATGGCTGTGGCTGAGAAGAGACGTGCATATGAAGTGTGGCTGCAGAGGAAGGATGAGATATCATATGAAAGGTATAAGGAAAAGAGGAATAGAGAGAGAAGGGCTGTGCATGATGCTAAAGTGGCTGCAGATGAGAGGTAGGGTAGGCGGCTGACAGAGAATTTTCAACAGAATAGGAAAATGTTTTGGAAGGAGGTGAAAAAGGTGCGAAAGGGAGAGTCTGGGAAGGAAGAATGAGTAAAAGCAGAGGATGGAAGGATGTTAATTGAGATGGATGCAATAAGGAAGAGATGGGCAGAGTATTTTGAAAGATTGTTAAATGTAGAGGAGGAAAGGGTGGCTGAGATTGTGGCGGATGGAAGGGTGTAAGGAATAAATGTGTTGGGAGAGTTGAATGATTCTTTGATCACGAAGGAGGAAGTGGAGAAGGCAGTAAAGGAGATGAAAACAGGGAAAGCTGCAGGTATGGATGGGTGTGCTGTGGAATGCCTGAAGGGTGGTGGAGTGACTATTGTTGACTGGTTAGTAAGACTGTTGAATGTGTGCTTTGAGAAAGGTATGGTGCCAATTGACTGGGCAAGTGCTTGTGTGGTCCCGTTGTATAAAGGCAAGGGTGATAAGTATGAATGTACTAGCTTTAGGGGTATAAGTCTGTTGAGTGTTGTAGGTAAGGTGTATGGTAGAGTGTTAACTATGAGAGTTAGAGAGGGTACAGAGGGAGTGATTGGTGATGAGCAGTGTGGCTTTAGGAGAGGGAGGGGATGCGTTGATCAGGTGTTTGCTGTGAGACAAGTGTGTGAAAAGTATTTAGCGAAAGGCAAGGATGTGTTTTGGGCATTTATGGATTTAGAGAAAGCGTATGATAGAATTGATAGGGAGGCTTTGTGGACTGTTTTAAGATTGTATGGACTTGATGGTAGGTTACTAAAAAGGGTGAAAAGTTTTTATGTAAACAGTAGAGCGTGTGTAAGAGTGGGAAATGCTGTGAGTGATTGGTTTCCCGTGAGAGTGGGGCTACGACAGGGATGCGTGATGTCGCCTTGGTTGTTTAATATTTACATGGATGGGGTTGTAAGGGAGGTGAATGGAAGAGTTTTAGGTGGAGGTCTGAGTCTGGTGAATGTTGATGGTGGAGAGTGGAATCTGAAGCAGCTGCTGTTTGCAGATGATACTGCACTGGTGACTGATTCAGAGGAGAGATTGAGATAGTTGGTAGAGGAGTTTGGAAGGGTGTGTGAAAGGAGGAAATTGAAAGTAAATGAGAATAAGTAATGAAGTGTACGAGGTTGATAGATGGTAGCGGGATGAATATAGTATTGAATGGTGAGTTGGTTGAGGAGGTAGATTGTTTTAAATATCTAGGGTCACATGTTGCTGTGGATGGAAGAATAGATGCAGAAGTGAAGTTTAGAATAAATGAAGTAGGAAAGGTGCTGGGAGGAATGGAAAAAGTGTTTAAATGTCGTTCGCTTAGAAAGGATGTAAAGAGAAGGCTGTATGAGGGTGTTGTGGTACCGACTGCGTTATATGGGGCTGAAACATGGAATATGGGTGTAGCAGAGAGGAAAAGTTTGAATGTAATGGAGATGAGGTGTCTGAGGAGTATGTGTGGAGTGACACGTATGGATCGGATACGAAATGATGAAGTGCGAAGGAGAACTGGAGCTGTTCGGGAGATGGCTGGTAGAGTTGAGCAGAGGGTGTTGCGATGGTTTGGGCATATGGAGAGAATGGATAATGAGCGATTGGTGAAAAAGATAACTAGATCTGATGTGAGAGGTGTAAGGCTGAGAGGAAGACCTCGAATAGGATGGATGGACAGTGTGAAGAGAGCGCTGGATGCGAGAGGGATGTCTGTTGAGCAAGGAAGAGTGGCTGTGCATGACAGAAATAAATGGAGAGAAATTGTGAATGAATAAGTGATGACGCAGCCCTGAGAGGATTTTCTCCCGCAATTGGTCTGATCAGCTAGTCAGGTCAGGTGCGGGTAAGGGGATGGGTCTGTTATGATGTGGCAGGGGTAAACCAGTTCTGCTGTCGGGCCCTGCTGCGAATGTCACTGATTGCATTGCGCAGTTGACCCTTGTGCGGTTTGGTGCGGTGAGGATCTGTCCGTTCTCCCCTTTGGGGCTAAGATGCAAATGAATGTGTTTGAATTGATGAATAAATGGAGAGTGTGTCGTCCTGTCTCGGCTACCTCCCTTTCCTTGGGGGAAGCAGCCTAGGTATATAGATAGATAGAAGTGTATGTTATTTAGGCTGGTAAATGTTTGCCATTTATGTTGGTAGGTGTATACTATTTATGTTGGTCAGTGTATGTTGCTATTTATGTTAGTCAGTATATTATGGTCTCTGTGATGGCCAGCGAATGGTATTTGTGATGGTCAGTGTAAGATACTTATGTCGGTCAATGATGCTCTTTGTGATGGTCATTGGACGATACTGATGTTTGTGTATGCTATTTATCTTGGCCAATGTGTGGTAATTATAATGTCCAATGTTTGCTGTTTATGTTGGTCAGTGAGTGCCGTTTACGTTGGTAAGGTTGTGCTGTTTGTATTGGTCAGTGTGTGATACTGATGCTGTAAGTGTACGTCATTTATGTTGGCCTGTATACGCCACTAGTGCTGACATATTTGTGTGCGAAGTAATGAAGGTAAATGTGTGTGACTGTGTTCAAAAGACCACTAGATATCTGCATCCCTGGCTATGAATTTTAATCTACTGTTTTACCAGTACAAATGAAGCTGCCGCAGGGTAATTAAGGATTTGTTGGTCATAAACTGGTGGTAATCGTCCTTTGAGACTGGAGGCCGTTTTTTTTTTATACAACAATGCATATTTTACAATGTATAACTGATTCAAGGGAAAATTTATGTTTCATAGCCATTGCCATCACCTTTGTATCCAGTAATTAAAACAAATACTGATAAAATATGCGATGGTAAAAGGCTTTTAACAATGCGAGAGTGAGCTCATCCGGGTCGGCAACACGGTATTCATACATTGTGAACCACCAACTCCATTGCTACTCTGTCACATTATGTTATGATGCTCACTGTTTGGAAAGCTGAGCTGCTGCATGCTCGTGTGTGTGTGTGTGTGTGTGTGTGTGTGTGTGTGTGTGTGTGTGTGTGTGTGTGTGTGTGTGTGTGTGTGTGTGTGTGTGTGTGTGTGTGTGTGTGTGTGTGTGTGTGTGTGTGTGTGTGTGTGTGTGTGTGTGTGTGTGTGTGTGTGTGTGTGTGTGTGTGTGTGTGTGTGTGTGTGTGTGTGTGTGTGTGTGTGTGTGTGTGTGTGTGTGTGTGTGTGTGTGTGTGTGTGTGTGTGTGTGTGTGTGTGTGTGTGTGTGTGTGTGTGTGTGTGTGTGTGTGTGTGTGTGTGTGTGTGTGTGTGTGTGTGTGTGTGTGTGTGTGTGTGTGTGTGTGTGTGTGTGTGTGTGTGTGTGTGTGTGTGTGTGTGTGTGTGTGTGTGTGTGTGTGTGTGTGTGTGTGTGTGTGTGTGTGTGTGTGTGTGTGTGTGTGTGTGTGTGTGTGTGTGTGTGTGTGTGTGTGTGTGTGTGTGTGTGTGTGTGTGTGTGTGTGTGTGTGTGTGTGTGTGTGTGTGTGTGTGTGTGTGTGTGTGTGTGTGTGTGTGTGTGTGTGTGTGTGTGTGTGTGTGTGTGTGTGTGTGTGTGTGTGTGTGTGTGTGTGTGTGTGTGTGTGTGTGTGTGTGTGTGTGTGTGTGTGTGTGTGTGTGTGTGTGTGTGTGTGTGTGTGTGTGTGTGTGTGTGTGTGTGTGTGTGTGTGTGTGTGTGTGTGTGTGTGTGTGTGTGTGTGTGTGTGTGTGTGTGTGTGTGTGTGTGTGTGTGTGTGTGTGTGTGTGTGTGTGTGTGTGTGTGTGTGTGTGTGTGTGTGTGTGTGTGTGTGTGTGTGTGTGTGTGTGTGTGTGTGTGTGTGTGTGTGTGTGTGTGTGTGTGTGTGTGTGTGTGTGTGTGTGTGTGTGTGTGTGTGTGTGTGTGTGTGTGTGTGTGTGTGTGTGTGTGTGTGTGTGTGTGTGTGTGTGTGTGTGTGTGTGTGTGTGTGTGTGTGTGTGTGTGTGTGTGTGTGTGTGTCATAAGATTAATGCAAGGGTAAAAAGGTACACCTCGCCCCTTGCAGCACTGGGGGTAGGGTTTTTTTCAAGAATACTCCCTCAGTATCCCCGCTTGTCGTACAAGGCGACTAAAAGGGTTGCGGAGGGTTAGTGCCCCTCCCCGGAAAACAACTAACTACAAAGACGAACAAGGAGCCTCGGACAAGGACTGACCAAAAGATGACGACCAAGGACAGAACAAAGGACATGCTATTTGCAACATGAAATGTAAGAGGTGCGAATGATGAGGTGAAAGAGAAAGAGATAGTCCAGGTGCTTGAGGGTGCGAAAGTTGATGTATGTGGAGTAACTGAAACTAAATGATGAGGTGAGAGTGTGAGAGAATGGGAGTATGGATGGGGTTTATATGCAGGAGTAGGTGAGAATGAGAGGGCAAAAGGAGTGTGTATAGTTGTGAGTAAAAGATGGAAGAAGAATATAAGAGGGTATGGATCAGTTGGGTCAAGGATTGTGTGGGTAAGATTGAAAGTTGGAATACAAATGTGAGCGAATGTGTGTACTTATGCGCCAACGCAAGATCGTGCAAGCAGTGAGAGAAGAGTTCTGGACAAGTGTGGAAGTGTGCACGGAAAAGTTTGGAAGGAATGTGAGAGTGTTTTTGATCAGTGATATGAATAGTAAAGTAGCGAATGTGAAGGTGGATGGAATAGTTGGTGAGTGGGGTGTGCCTGTTGTGACTGATGAGAATGGCAGTACGTTAGTGGACATTTGTGCTGGGAGGGGGTTAGTGATAGCCAATACCCTCTTCAGGCATAAAATGATCCACAGGTATACATGGCGAGTGATGAGAAGGGTGGGTGGTGAACTGAATGAAAGGAAGACATTGATTGATTATGTGTATGTGGATGAAAGGATAAGAAGATGTGTAATGGATGCAAGAGCTTATAGAGGCTGGGGGAGTGGATTTTCTGACCACTACTTGGTGGTGGCCAGAATCAAGATCCAAATAAGATGGAGAAATAGAAGAAGGGAAGGACGGGAAGAAGGAGTATTTGCAAGGAGACTGGAAAGGTTACAAGAGGATGAGAAAAAGGCAGAATATAAGAAAGAAGTGGAGGAACGATTGGGCAAACATGAATTGGAGCAGATGGGAGACGTGGAAGGTGTGAGCAGGATATTCACAGAAGAAATGTGTGCAGCATGTGATGTGGTGTGTGGGATGAAGAGAAGACGGAGGGGGGTGCAAGGAACAACATGGTGGAATGGAGAGGTGAGACAGGCTGTGGCACAAAAGAAGAAAGAATACAATGAATGGATGAGAAATAGGGGCGTGGAAGAAGTTGAGAGGCGGAAGAGAGAGTTATATGTAGAAAGGAAGAGAGAGATGAAAAGATTAGTAAGAGAAAGAAGGAAGTGGATGAGCAATTTGGAAGGAATTTGAGTATAAAGTGGAGGGACTGTAAGAAATTGTTCTGGAAAGAGGCGAAGAAAGTAAGACAGGGTGGAAGTGAAGTTAGCAGGGGAGTGAAAGATAAAAATGGTAGATTACTAGTGGAGAAGAGAGAAAAAGTGAGCAGATGGAGAGAATACTTTAAAAAATTGTTGAACATAGAGGATGGAAGTAATGCGAGTATAAGTGGCTGGGGAATGGCTGGGAGAAGGAGGAAGGTGAGAAGACAGGAAGAAATTAGTAGGATAGAAATTGTGGAAGCAATGAAGAAAGTTCTATCTATCTATCTATCTATTGCCAGACGCCTCAATCCCGTTTGGGGTGGCCACAAACAAATCGCCTCCAAGTCGCCCTGTCCCCCGCCATTTCACTGTCCTGCTCCCAACTCACCCCCCCTCTCTCATATACCTCTCCACCCCATCCCTCCATCTCATCCTCGGCCTCCCCCTCCCTCTTCCCCCCTCCACCTCACTCACATACACTCTCTTCGTCAGTCATTCACCCTCCATCCTCTCCACATGGCCAAACCACCTCAGTGTGTTCCTCATAACGCTTCCTATCACATTCACATCAACACCACAATGCTCCTTTATATCCTCATTCGTCAGCCTGTCTCTCCATGTGACTCTACATGCTCCTCTTAAATAACTCATTTCCACTGCTCTCACTCTTGACTTGTGTCCTTCCAACAACGTCCAAGCTTCACTTCCGTACGTTAGAGTTGGTATCACAATACTGTCATGTAGTAACTTTTTCACTTCCATGCTCACTTCTCTGTTTCTTATCACTGCTTTCAAAGAACCAGCAATCTTTCTTCCCTGCTGTACCCTTTCAAGCACTTCACCCTCCAAACCTCCATCCTTACTCATCACACTACCCAAGTACTTAAACGTACTCACTTTTTCCAATTCCTCACCATCCAACCTCGCTGTACATTCACTGACTTCATCTCTTTCAAAGACCATCACTTTACTCTTTCCTACATTCACCTTTAGATTCCGTTTCTTACACACTCTCTCAAACTCATCCATCAAGCCTTGCAGCTTCCCTTCGTCTTCACTCAACAACACAGTATCATCTGCAAACAACAGTACAGGGAGTTTCCAAACACTACCCTCTCTCACCAGGGCCACTCCAACATCCACTACCCTACCTTGTACCTCTTTTATTACCCCATCAATGTACAGATTGAACAACCATGGAGACATGACACATCCCTGTTTCAACCCAACTTTCAAAGAGAAAAATTCACTTAGTTCACCATCCACACGCACTGCAGCCTTCGCACCATCGTACATACTCTTCAAAGCATTCAACAACTTCCCATCTACTCCATATATTCTTAACACTTTCCACAATCCTTGTCTAAACTGGGGAAAGGCCCAGGAATTGATGGAGTGTGTGGTGAAATGCTGAAGCATGGGGGAGAGATAGTAGTAGAATGGATGTGGAGAATGTGCAGATTGGCCTGGGAGGAAGGTAGAGTCCCAGAGGATTGGAAGTCAGGTATAATTATTCCCTTGTACAAAGAAAAAGGGGAAAAAGAAGTGTGTGGTAGTCATAGGAGCATTTGTCTTCTTAGTATAATAGGAAAAGTGTATGGTAGGATTCTTATTGACAGAGTTAGAGAGAAAACAGAGGAATTAGTTGGAGAAGAACAGGGAGGCTTTAGGAAGGGAAGAGGTTGTGTAGATCAGATATTCATTCTTAGATCTTTAGTGGAAAAGTTTCTAGAGAAGGGAAAGAAGTTGTATGTGGCTTTCATGGATTTGGAGAAAGCATATGACAGGGTGGATAGACAAGGATTGTGGAAAGTATTAAGAATATATGGAGTAGATGGGAAGTTGTTGAATGCTGTGAAGAGTACGTATGATGGTGCTAAGGCTGCAATGCGTGTGGATGATGAACTGAGTGAATTTTTCTATTTGAAAGTTGGGTTGAAACAGGGATGTGTCATCCCTCCATGGTTGTTCAATCTGTTCATAGATGGGGTAATACAAGAGGTACAAGGTAGGGTAGTTGATGTTGGAGTGGCCCTGGTGAGAGAGGGTAGTGTTTGGAAATTCTCTGTACTGTTGTTTGCAGATGATGCTGTGTTGTTCAGTGAAGACGAAGGGGAGCTGCAAGGCTTGGTGGATGAGTTTGGGAGAGTGTGTAAGAAACGGACTAAATGTGAATGTAGGGAAGAATAAAGTGATGGTCCTTGAGAGAGGTGAAGTCAGTGAATGTACAATGAGGTTGGATGATGAGGAATTGGAAAATGTGAGTACGTTTAAGTACTTGGGTAGTGTGATGAGTAAGGATGGAGGTTTGGAGGGTGAAGTGCTTGAAAGGGTACAGCAGGGAAGAAAGGTTGCTGGTTCCTTGAAAGCAGTGATAAGAAACGGAAGGGAATATGGAAATGAAAAAGTTACTAAATGACAGTATTGTGATACCAACTCTAACGTATGGAAGTGAAGCTTGGACGTTGTTCGAAGGACACAAGTCAAGAGTGAGAACAGTGGAAATGAGTTATTTAAGAGGAGCCTGTGGAGTCACATGGAGAGACAGGCTGACAAATGAGGATATAAAGGAGCATTGTGGTGTGGATGTGAATGTGATAGGAAGCGTTAGGAGGAATACACTGAGGTGATTTGGCCATGTGGAGAGGATGGAGGGAGAAAGACTGACGAAGAGAGTGTATGTGAGTGAGGTGGAGGGGGGGAGAGGGAGGGGGAGGCTGAGGATGAGATGGAGGGATGGGGTGGAGAGGTAAATGAGAGAGGGGGGTGTGAGTTGAGAGCAGGACAGTGAAATGGCGGGGGACAGGACGAAGTGGAGGCGATTTGTTTGTGGCCACCCCGAACAGGATTGAGGCGTCTGGCAATATATAGATAGATAGAAAGATAGATAGTAACGTCTTTTATAACTACTCTTGCTGTTGGCAGGCAATATTATTCAACTGACTCGACCTTCCTCTGTACTGAAAGTGTTGAAGAAGGATGTATCTACGTTATCCTACTCTAAACAAGATATTAATGAAAAATGAAAGAAATGAAACGACAGAACCAAATTGATTAATATTCGAAAATGTGAATGAAACACTGAATACTGACTATTCTGTGATGTATTCAGACCATTATACAGAATGAGAACCAACTTCTGTGGTAGATGGGGGCGCTCACCATCCACTCACTCGATGTAGCGCTGCTGTCGGGTGTCTGCCCTTTCCTCTCCTCCATTCGTCGTTCCTTCCCTCTTCTTCTGTCTTTCTTTCCTTCATTTTTTCCTCTTCCTTCTGCCTGTGGATGACTCTACACTGAGTGACAAGCCAAATGGTTTCCTGTACACTAGGAAACCATTTACTACGCTGGGTGGTAACCATATAACCAAATTTTGGCGCCTGGTGGTTTAGTGGGTAATTATTGCGCTCCAGTCGGATTGAGCCGGTGAAGGTTTATATCCAAGGGGTGGTTGGGGTTGATTGCTCATGTAATGCCACTCAGGGATGAGTGAGGCTGGTCACTCTCATCTTAAATGTCGGGACCAACTGCCTAGCCCCAGGCTCCTACGCTCCTCATGAGGCAATGTAAGATTGGATGATGGATGGATGGATGGAACCAACTTAACAGATTTCGTGTTTAGTCTTGGACGTACAGTATTTATTTTTACTTTAATATTTTTTTCTAATTAACCTATGTTTGGGGTTTATGTAACTTTACGGGTGCACTATTATAAACGACACCAAGGTACCTATTGCAATCATGATTATTTTATGAAAGTATCTGTGTATGTATGTATATTAACAAAATCTCTCATGAGAGGCTGACCAAATCAAGGTCAAAAATGGCCTATACATTGTCCGTAGGACTGGGAAGAAATCCTTGAGAGTTGGTGCTGATCCAACAAAGGTTGTTACGGGACAAGGTGAAATTTCAGGGTATGGCACGTCATGAACGCCTGATTCTGTTTGGATGAAACTTGGCACATACCTTGTGTGTGGGAAGTTGAAGAAATTATTATTATTATTATTATTTTTTTTTTTTTTTTTTTTTATAGATCGATCAAGGTTACATTTTGGGTGCAGTGCTGCTGCCGTCTCAAAGCAACCTCTTTATCGTCTTGATATTTTCAGCTGGTGAATGCTTGCAAAAAAATGGCATCTTATCACAAAGCCTCGGAGGCCCCCCAGGATGGGGAGGACCATTAAAGTCCCCACCATCCTCCCCTCTCCCGTTGACGACCAAGCGAGAAGCGAGGAACCACTGTCTGACTCGCTTCTTCATTTCTGCAAAATTCACTACCTTTCCTCTAACGTTTTCTCTGTTGAACCTCACCTCTCCTCCTCTAAACCTCACCTTCTCTTCCTCACTCAGACTCAGCTGTCTGAGGTAATTCATAGCAAACCCTTCTCTGTACCTTCTTACTTTCTCTATTCTCATTTCAAAGTCAAAGGTGCTGTTGTATATATGTATGTAACAACATATCTTGCTCTCGTGTTCGTGAGTTTGAATCTTCTGAATTCTGTACTCTCTGGCTTCGGCCTTCCTGTCATTTTCTGACTAAATATATAATTATGTGCTGTTTACTTATCCCCTAAATCTACTGACTATGAACAATTTTACGACTCTCTTCTAAGCTGGAAAACTTTCTATCAGTTTCTCTTTTCTCTGAAATCTCCATTGTAGGTGACTTCTACGTTCACCACCACCTTTAGCTCTCCTCTCCTTTCACTGATCCACCTGGTGAACAAGCCTACATCTTTTCTATCCTAAATGACGTAGAGCAACTTGTACAGCACTCCTACCCGTATCCTTGACCTCCTTGGAGAGAGTACCAACATACTTGACTTTCCAGTGCAACTAATCTTTCTGTTAGTCTTTTCTCTCCGTTGGGCTCCTCCGATCACAAACTTATCACGCTAACGATACCCGTCCTATTGCTCCAGTAAGGCATGTGGACCATCCCAAGAAATGTCGGCTTTGGCACTTTGGAGCTGTTGATTGGGAGGCACTCAGGCTGAATTTCTTTTGCTTTCCCTGGAAAGATTGCTGCCTCCATGACCGAGAGCCGTCTGAGTGTGTCGTGCACATTATGGAGGCAATTCTCTAGGGCATGGAAGTATACATTCCTTTCTCATATCCTATGACTAATGCAAAAAAAAAAATGGTTTAATCACGCTTGCTTTAATGCTGTCCTCAACAACGAGAAGGCCTATTAAAGGTGCTGGAGCCAACCCACCCCTGAATCTCATCTCTTTTATGTTTCTGCCAGTAATCGTGCTGTTTGTTCTTTGGTCTGCTTAAAATAATTTCATTCATACTAAATGCTCTGAACTATCAAACTCAGATTCTTGGCACCTTAACAAAATCCTTTCTAGCAACTTTACCTCATCATCCTTCCCACCTCTTTTCCACACTGATGGCTCTGTAGCTGTTTCTTCAGCTGATAAAACAGAACTCTTCGCCGTCTCCTCCAATTCCGCCTTGGATTATTCCCGTACTTTTCCTCCATCACCTCCCCTCTCTGACTTCCTCATGGCTTACGTTAAAATTACTTCAAGTGATGTATTTTCTGCCATCAGTACGAACAAGATATATGGGCCTGATGGGGTCGCTCCTGTTGTCCTCAAGAACTGGGTTTCTGTGCCAAGGTAAACTCTTTCGCCTTTGTTTGTCAACTTGTGCCTTCTTGTACTTTCCTTCTTGCTGGAAGTGTGTTCTCATTCAGCCTGTCCCATAAAAGGGTGACCATTCCCAGCCCTCTAACTATTGCCCAATTGCTTTAACATCCTGTGTTTCAAAAGTTTATGCGTCTCTTCTTAAGAAAAAAAAAAAAAAAAAACATTTATCACAATGGGTTACACCAGGGATGCTACACTGGCGATCTTATCACCTACCATTCAGACTCCTGGTCATCCTCCTTTCGGGACATTGGCGAAAACTTTGCCATTGCACTTGACATCTCAAAGGCTTTCGATCGAGTCTGGCATAAGTATTTAATTTCCAAACTTCCCTATTACGGTTTCAATCCTTCAATCTGTGCCTTCATCTCTAGCTTCCTCTTTAGTCGTTCTATAGCTGCTGTACTAGACGGCCACCGTTCTTTTCCTAGAGCTATCTTTAGTGGTGTTACTCAGGGCTCAATCCTATCAACAACTCTCTTCCTTTTATTCTAACCCTATCCACTTATATGCTGATGATTTCACCCTTCAACTTTCCATTCACTTCCCACAACATTCATCTCAGCAGTTACTTCAACAAACAAGGGATGTGGCTTTGGCACACCTGTCTGACTTGGCTCATATCTCTGATTCGGGTAAAAGTAATCTTTTTGTTTTTAATGCATCAAAAACTCAGTTCTTACACTTTCAACCCAACAAAATCTTCTGCAGGAGTATCCTCTAATTTTTGATTACATCCAACTCAATTCTACGTCACCTCAGAACATGGTTGGGGTTTCAATCTCCCGGGATTTATCTTGGAAAGATCATATTACATCTCTTGTAAAATCTGTTTCCAAGAGATTAGTTGTGCTAAGTCGACTCCGTGCCTTCTCTACCCCTGCACAGTTGTTGACTGTATACAAGGGTTTATTCGCCCCTGTGTAGACTACACCTGTCATGAGGGGGGAAGCTCTCAGCAAGGTGGAGTCAATGGCTTTTCGTCTCATTAACCCTTACGGCCTCCCTTCAACATCTGTCTCTTAGCCGCACTGCTGCACCTTTATCGCTTTTCTATTGCTGCTTCAATGGTCCCTGCACTGATTGTCTGGTTGTATCCCTCCACCACTTCAGCAGGTGCGTAGCACCCGTCTAGCAACAAAATGTCATCCCTTTTCTGTCCAGCTCTCGTATTCAAAGAGTTAACCTTTTCTCCCAGTCCTTGATGTATGGAACAGGTCAGTTCTGGAACTGTCTCCTGTTTGCATTTCCTACTTCCCACGACCTCCAGTCTTTAATTTGGCGCTCTGTCATCTTGTTTTTGTTTTTTCTCGGAAGGAACAATTTTTAGGCCCGTGGCCTTTGGTTCCTTCTTCCTTGCATTAAAAAAGTAATGAGCAGTTGTTTTCTTGATCTTTTGTTACGATTGTTTAGTGGCAAATACGTAGATAACATTTTTGTATAGAGTCCTGTTCATATACAGTAGATAACATCATTATTATTATTATTATTTTTTTTTTTTGGCCGTAAAACGAAGATGATGTTAGCTTTTTAGCTGCTCATGTGATGGCCGACGTGTTTCCAATTATGCTGCTAAATGCTGGTAAATATGATGACCCTTTTCGGTTGTTAATGTATGCAGATGCACCTGTAATACACCACCCATGTTTAGGAAGTAATTATGGTGAGTTGATTGTCCCGTTGTTAATAATGGCAGTAATGGTAACTGAGATAATGCGTGTTTGTGTTGGAAATATCTCTATGAATGTTTGATATGCGTGGGTAATGACAGTGTAATATTTCCATGAATTTTTCTGCAGTTCTGAAAATCGTAGAAATTTTCACACATATACTCCTGTAGTATAGTCATGGAATTTTTAACGTATATTTTTTTTCTGCAAAAGTTAGTGTATATATATATATATATATATATATATATATATATATATATATATATATATATATATATATATATATATATATATATATATATATATGTATATGGCGCCTCTGTGGTACAGTGGTAGAATGTATATGGCGCCTCTGTGGTACAGTGGTAGAGTGTATATGGCGACTCTATGGTACAGTGGTAGAGTGTGCGTTTCGCACGCTGGTGGACGAGGGTTCGCCTCCCGCCAGAGTTGTAAAAACTTTGAGAATCGTTCACCGAGCCACTTGCTACTTTGGCGGACATAAGGGGTGCTGTGGTTGAACCGGTGTCGCATACTGGTATCCTTGCACCCAATCGGCATAAGGCGGGCCGATTACACTTGGTTCACAGACTACACACACATCCAAAGCCACTACAACACTACAATAACACTTACAAGCACTTCTCACCCTACATACAGTTTCTACCAGACAGCCTAAGCCACTTGGTAGAGATACATTGGCTGTATCGTCCCTTCTTCGGTAGGGATAGGCCGGTCCTGCAGTGGACCTCAAATGCTGATCATGATGATATATATATATATATATATATATATATATATATATATATATATATATATATATATATATATATATAATATGTATGTTTGTACTGTAGCTATATCATACGTTTGTATGTATGTTTGTTTATGTATAATAAGTATGTAAGTACACTTGCACCAAAATTATGCGGCCCTTTGGGGTACGATGGTTGTGAAAATGAGCAACTTCCGCAGACACACCTGAGTCTATAAATGTGGTGCCTCAAAACATATACCCCCCAGTAAGTGAATCTTTCTGCAATCTTGGTTTCTAATAATTACCAATAACGTAATCATAAAAAAAAAAAAAAAAAAAGCTGCCTAAATGAAAAAAGGCATAAGTCATAATTTGATCAAATCTGTTCCTAAGTTCATTATTTCCATGGATTAACTACTGAAATTTTTAAGTTTTAATGTGCGTGGTGAACAGTCAAAGTAGGCCTATCGAGGGAAATAACCTGCAGTCTATTTCTTTTCGCCTTCGAGGTGTGGCAATTGCCATAAACTGAGTAGCCTACTGTGTCATGACTTCTCGAAAATCAGAGAGCTTTGGTTATGAAATAGGAATGAATATCTTTGATTAATAGTTAAAATTAGCTCTTCAATCTGATGACAAAACATTGCCATCAACAGGCTGATTTATTTAGTGGTCTTTGTCAGATGGAAGTTGCTATAGTTGAATGATACTTAAGACAGTTAATGAGAAAAGTATCTATGTATTATGAGACGAGTTTAAGTATTTTCCTTCATTCCTCCCTTCTCTTCTCTCTCTCCAACTCTCTCATTCACTGTTTCCTATACTCTCTTCCCACATCTACCCACTAAATGACTATGCTGTAGTCGATAGACATAAAAGCGTTAGACTCATTCCAATTCTTTCTAAGTGTCTATAGTGGAGACGTGGTCTTGCATTAACAAGTGCCGTAACATAACAGTGTTTATATTAGCCTTTGTCTTGTTTATGTTTCTCCTCTCAGTTGTGCTTGTGTACACTCTTGAACCATAATTTCTGCTCACCCTTAACCCCTACCACATCCTTAAAGTAAGCATTTGGACTGTTTATATTATTAGCCTCGGAGTACATTTTTGGGACTGTCATAAAACAGTCCTCAGAAGGTACGTCGTGTAGACGGCAACGCTGAACCACCATCCCCTCACAGGCGGCCACCTGTGGGAACCTGGTCACGGATGTCCCTGGCTTCCTGCCACATAGCACAAACGTGCCAGCTAGAAGCAGTGACCGACCTACCGTCACTTACACCCCCTCTCTTGCGACTCTTAGATGCAAAGGCTCCCATCTGAATGGACAAGGATGCTAAAGTTGCAAACAGCTGCACAGTATAAAGTCCAGCTTTGAATAAAGCAGGTTTCAAGTAATGGATACAGAAACAGAAACCAGAAATAGGAATCATATGGGGATTGTATAATTTTGTGAAATATCTTACTCCTGTGTTCAAACCTGTTAATGTCAAAACGAAAATAAACACAAAGCAACATTGGGTCTAGTTAGTACTTGGATGGGTGACCGCCTGGGAACACCAGATGCTGTTGGCATAACGTTCTCCCTACGTGTCAAGTGGGGTTGGTGGAGGATTAGTGCCCCTCCCTGTAAGACAATTAACTCTAAGCCCTTGGCCACCCCGTTTGGGATACATGGCGTCTGGCAATGAATGAATGATGAACAAAGTTAGTACAAAAACGGTGCTAAAACTAATAGTCACATCAGTGTGGCAGTTCCGTGTTAGCACACTTTCCACTGAACAGCGGACAATTCTGTGACCCGTCCCCACATTTCGCCACTGATTTAAGACGTGTTGGACCTCCATGGGTGGTAACTGATCGTGTGAACGAGCCTTTATCAAGGGATCCACACGAAGTAAAGATCTGTTATTGGTCGTTCAAAGCTTTTGCAGACCGTATAAGATATGTCCGCATTCAAGGTGGCATAGAAGCCTTTGTATCATTTTTCCTAAACAATGTACTTTGTATTTTAGACACTAGTTTTATCTGTGATTTGCATTGTTCTAGTATCGTTGTAGGTTTCTTCACAAGCGTTCAAATATGCTTAATATGCACTTCAAGAAGCTAAGCAAAGTGTGTTAGGAAATATCCAAAGTCACTTAGAATACGAATATATATTTAGTCATGAACTGTTCCTTTAGCATTCTACCAAATCTTTAACCTACCATCTGATTCCCTTCAATTTGGTGACGTATTTTCAGCTTTTATTCTGTTAATCTCTCGTGTCCCTCTGGATGCACCCCTATATTGAGCAAGCTGGTACAGCAGAGTGGCTGTGGAAGCATCAACACGAAAATTGTTGAAACTTTGAGTCAACTAACATGGCAGCACCTTGCAGTCGCCCTCACAGCTTGTTATATATCCATGATTGCCTTCTCCCCCTCCTCCGTCACTACTCGATCCTCCAGTCTCTCTACCCCACAGCCTCTCCTTTCCTCTTAACCCCACCCACCCACTAAGGTAGCAGTTGTAGCGCCTCCTGTAAAGTATACGGGATACCAGGATGATGTCACACCAAGTATGAAATCGGCTATGCGTCATCGTGCTGAAGGAGTTATATCAACACCGAGTAAAAGACTATTTGCCTATTAAAGTTAAAATGGTGTCTGAATTTCATATTCCCACAGTGATATAGTTAAGGTTGTTACAGTTTGGAGCACATCATCAATACCCTGACCCTCTCTTCCACATGAAAGAAAAGAGAAAGTACAAAAGTGGAAGAATTATCAACGGTATGGCCAATGAAGTGAGCCACACATCATCCACTCTTCATTTAAAATACCTGAAACCAAAGGCGATCTCACAGGGCCTCACCATCTACACGTTGATTGATTGATGGTATGTTGAGAAGCGTTTCACATACGTATGAGGACTGTCTGTGTAAAGAACAACAGGGAGGTGGTGGTGCATGATTTACCACATCCAGTTTGTCCTTCAAGGAACTCGAAATCGATTTTCAGGCTCGCCAGACTCTTGTATAATGTTTGTTTCCCCTTTGTACCCGTCCAGCAGTACAGTTAGGAAGTAAAATATAAGATCTACTGTGGATAATATTGAAGGAGAAAACTGGGAATCGCCAAACATTGATAGACTTCCTTAATGACCCTCGTGCAGTTGACAGGCTAAATATTCTATACCTTATGCAGTAGAGGTTGTATGACAAAGTGTTCTGATATTTTGGGTCATATCAGTAGCCTATAACAAGGAAGGCATAATTAACCAGCAGCTTCTTTCGTTGGATCGACCGGTGAGGCTAATTATAACCACACGCTGTATAATCCAGTGTAGAAATAACTAGAGGGTTAAAGCCATAAGCCAGCCCTGATATGCAATTTAGGAGATTTTAGCCTCAATTAGTATGGAGGTTTATTGACCTGACCTGGGATAATGAGTTTCTATTTTGCCTCTGTTTTGAGGTCAATCTCCTCCCTCTCTCTCTCTTTTCTCTCCTCTCTCCTCTTCTCCTCTCTCCTCTCTCCTCTTCTCCTCTCTCCTCTTCTCTCTTCTCCTCTCCTCTTCTCTCTTCTCCTCTCCTCTTCTCTCTTCGCCTCTCCTCTTCTCTCTTCGCCTCTCCTCTTCTCTTTTCTCCTCTCCTCTTCTCTTTTCTCCTCTCCTCTCCTCTCTTCTCCTCTCCTCTCTTTTCTTCTCTTCTCCTCTCCTCTTCTCTCCTCTTCTTCTATCCTCTTCTTTTCTTATTTCCTCCTCTTCTCTTCTCTCCTCTTCTTCTCTTCACTCCTCTTCTTTTCTGTCCTCTTCTTCTCTCCACTCCTCTTCTTCTCTCTTCTCCTCCTCTTCTCTCCTCTCCTTTCCTCCTCTTCTCTTCTCTCCTCTCCCCTTCTTCTCTCTTCTTCTCTTTTTGTCTACTCCACTCCTTTCCTTCTTCTCTCTCTCTCTCTCTCTCTCTCTCTCTGGTTTTAGAAAGAAGTAGGGATACATTGATACCTTAACTGCTCCCCGCCTTCTTTTTTTATTCTTCTCTTAATCCCATCTAATTAATTACGTATGGTCATTACATATGGTACATAAATGTAATTAATTATTTCTATGTAATTCAGTCATGCCTAATGAAGGGTGCAGCAGATACAATGAACACTGTTCTAGTTACTTCTGTGGTAGTCATGTGTGGATCGATTGGGCTCGATACGGAAGATGACGATTGTCTGGATTATTTTTTTTTGTTTTTTATGTGTCCGACTCTGAGCATAGGCTTCATAGCCTGCTATCAAGGCCCAGCAGTCCTCCTACATACCATACACCTCTACATGTCACCACTTCGGCGCTAACACCCACCGTCCATATTGAATACATGCTAGGGCTGTCTCATACAGAACTGGTGTATTGGTATTAGCTGGGGTATTCATGGCGGGTTTCACTTTTTATTGTTTCTCTTGCTGTGATAAAGTGAATCTTGTGACCACCCCTGACAGAATTTCATTGCTTTTTATATTGCCTTTCGGATTACCATAACTCGGAAATGCCCTCGTGTGACCACGGCTTTAGGATGAGTCTGTCACTTTCTTCCCTGACGCATGACATCAAAGATAGTCATCTATGGATACAGAAACATGTCAGGCCTCTCAGCAAACGAATATTAGCAAGCAGGGGGATGTGGGAAGTAGAAGTGGTGAAATATTAGGCGTACACTTGTCCCCGACGCATATTACGAGAACATGACTGGTTTATACTGACAAGTTGACAAAAAATAACTTGTATAAGGTAAGTGAAAATAATAATAGATAAAGAACTTTCCATCTCGAACGCCTTGGATTACATGTAGCCCATCCTCACAGGGTCTATAAGAAACAATACACTGGATGTCACCTTCATTCTAAACTGATAACTGACGGAATGATCTTAATCTCACAGGTGATGCGAAGAATATTAATCTGTTCAGTTCGATTATTTCTTTGCAGACCATTTTATTTGAATTAGGGGAGACGGTTCAGTAAATGTAATATCTTTCTAAATTCTCCAAGTCGAAAATCTCTCCAGTGCTTCATGAAACTGTCTGGAATGGAAATGAAAATGTATAGATAACTTTACCGCATTAAAGAAGTTCTATTATGTTGTGCTTTGGGCTTGTTGGGAATTAGACAAGAATTTCCAACATCCGTATGATGAGTGAACCTTGTTAACAGGTCCCCTTGTTTTGCATTTCTTCTCCTGTTTCAGGATCGTTATAACCCCTTGTGTTAGTGGCTGAACTTCTCGAATATATTAGTTATGCGAGCAGTGGAAGAATAATACCGGCATTTGTTAGGGAGATGCAACAGTTTCGTCCAGACATGGTTCCTATTTACGTTTACTGTATCCCTAAAATAAACAACATTCCTTGATGGGAGTATAATTCTTCTATTAAAACAAGTCTTTGCCCTGTGACAGCAAGACTGAGTAACTGAAAAATAATGGCAATTGCCAGGAATGTGGAAATAAGAATGGTGGTAAATCAATTTGAAATGTGAGAAATTGTAGTTATTTCTCTTGGTATATATGTGACAAATGGTGATTAGTGCATTATAACTGTGGGAAATGATGGTGAGTGTGTTAATATGAGTCATGTGCATTTGAAGTGTGAGAATGTTGTTAAGTGTCAAATGTGAGAAATGGTGATGAGTGTGTCAGAGATGTGAGAAATGGTGGTATGTTAGCAATGTGAGAACTGTGGTAAGTGCGTTGGAGATGTGAGCAATGGATGTGCGTAAGAAACGGGAGAATCATTGTATGCTGGAGATGTGGGAAGTGATGGTAAGTGTGTTGGAAATGTGGGAAATGGTGGCAAGTGTGTGGGCACTAAATGTCCTTTTAGTGGTGAAGGAGCAGCAACAGTTAATTTCACAGGCGTCTTGTCTCACCAGGGAAAATGCTGTCACTTCGGCCTCCACCGCCTGTCTGCCTCCTTCCCGCTTCCTTGGTGAATTATGCCCTGAACTTCACCTAACACTGCTGTTACCAGGGCTCTCTCTGGAGCTTAACTGCCTATTTATCTACAACCAAGTGCTTTGATCCCAGAAGGGGTGGCCACAAACGAATCGCCTCCATGTCACTCTGCCCTTCGTCTTCAGGCTGCTCTCTCCCCAGCTATCCTTCCCCCTTTTTCATACATCTCCACCCCATGCATCCATATCAGTCATGATCTCCGCCTCCCTCCCTATCCTCTGCCTTACTTACAGTCACATGTCTAGTCCGTCTCTCGTCCTTCAAACTGTTTTATGGTAACCACAGTTACAACACAAAAGATTCCTCGTATTTAAGAAAACGACAGTTTTTAACCTCGTTAAAAATGTAATGAAATCATCTGACAATAATATGAAAGGGTTACAGATATTATGGTTGTTTGTCCGACATAAAATTAGTGTTGGTTTATATAGTTTTAATACGTTCAGTCCAGTACGTCATTTTAATCTTATTGAGGTAAACACCAGACGGCATTATTGAACTTACAGGAGGCTTTTCTAGCTCGAGAGGTTGGATGTTGCCTTTGTTAACATCTCCACAGCTGGAAATCTTCCATATCCTGAAGCAAATCGCCTGATGGTGGCTTTTTTGAAAAGAAAATGATCTTGCTGAAGGAGTTAATGAAGGCAGTATATTTATTATATTTATTATATTTATTATATTTATTATCCTTTCTACAACCATATGATTTTACCTAGCTTAGGAGAAAGTTTTCGACCTGGATGACCTTTACATATCCTTTATCAACTACTTTGATACCACAGGGCCTGCCTATGGTTAAAAACATCGTCCAGACATACAGAAAAAATTTGATGAGAACATGATGACGTATTGTGGGGGTTGAAATATGTGAAAACGTGAGAACTGTTAATTTCCAGGTGCATTTAGTTTCAAGATGTCCGCTCACAATAGCGTCCAGCGAAAAGGGGCTTTCTGCGGCGTATATTAGTTATTTCGCAGGAAACTATTAAAGCTATTAACTCTGTGTTAGTTCAGTCATTGTTGTTCCGATACCTGCAACATTTCCATTACAATGACGCCATTTATTCACCTGTGTTGACGACGATAAGTTCACTTAGTATAGGAAAACTGTCGAACTGGATAGGACAGATACAGCCTTCATTAACCTGGGCAGGACAGATGCAACCTTCATTAACCTGTCGTCTTATACACTTTATTCGTCCCACCAGCAGACTCAGGAGAGATGTTGCAAACTACAGGGGTAAGATAACATTTTTCACAAAGCCCTGTCACTAAGAGAAACCTTCCATAATGTGAATCAAGTCGTCTGGATAGAGCAACACTAAGCCAAGAAGACTTCTTAATTGTTTGGATAATTAAATTTTCATTCTTGACCTTATTTACGTATCATTTTAACAATAGCAAATAATATGAGGAGGGAATATAAGGTGCGAGAAGAAGAAAAGGAGAGTGTGTTGTGGGAAAAGTGGTTCGTTACTGGGTCGGGTGAGGAATGCCTGGAGGTTCTTTTGGTTCAGGTACCCCTCACAGGATGATGCGTCAGTTAACAGACATAAAATGCCACAAAAGAGATAAAAAGGCAGCCATAAAAAGAAAATGACATTGTTTAGCTGATGGGATTGCTATTAGTGAGGGGATTGAAAAATGAGTCAACTACCCTTTGGACTGCTAGAAATTTCCCCAGCTGACTAAAGTGATCTTCATTTAACCTGAATATTCTGTAATACCTGTTGCCATGGTAATGAAAGGGTTAACCTGACATGCTCGGGTTGTATTTTGCTTGTAAGGACAGTTGTTCTTGTTGTTGTTGATGTGGCCTAAATTCATCAGAAACCTAAACTCGGTGGACTGCAGGCTTAAGTTGCCCTTTTTCTGCGTCCGTCATACTTATTAGGAAGGATAAGGAACTAGATAAGGGTTATTTGTACACCTATTGAAAAAAAAAAAAAAAATGTGGAGTCAGTACGGTAAACTTAGGCTGCCTGTTGATGTAATATACGGGAATGACAAAAAAGTAACTATTGCACATTAACGGTATATTAGTCCATTAGTGCCTCGTCTTCCCACCAATGGCGTTTAGTCCAGCCATTATACAGTTTGGCTTACTGACACACAGCTTTTCAAATTATGCAAAATGAACAGTGTCGGTGCTATACTGTTTATATTTTGGGGTTGAAAATTTTTTGCAATTTCAAAATTTTTCAATCCTCCATGAACGCAGGCCATCAAAACACTTTCCCTCCATCCTCAGCTCAATAGGTTCCATTACGAGAGCAGGGGAGAAAAATTAAGCGTGGAAAAGAAATCGTCGACCAAGACACACACTAAAAAATCTTCAAGCACCAAAACTCCTCCATCCATTTTCCTTCTCACATCAAAATTAGGTACCAGGTATGGGTATGTGAAATATCATAGGTCTTACAAAACCTTTGAATCATGAGACAATGCTTCAGTTTGAAAATGATAGAATAATAACGCCAGGCAGTTACTGGTGGATGTTACATAATCCAGCACTGTAGTACCTTTTATTCTTCCTGCTGTTTTATGTTATCACCTTAAATTCTTCCCCCTGCTACCATAATGAGACCCTCTGAGATCTGTATGGAGAAGTGTGTTGTGATGGCCTTCAATCATAAAGGCCTGAAATGTGTGGAAGTACAAGAAATAGTCCTTTAGACAAGTAAAGCAGAGTGCCGCGGCTTATTTCACATATATTGAAAACTGTCCAGCAGCATCCCAAATCGTAAAGAAACTGCACTGACAATCATGAATGGGAAGACCACATACTAACGGATGAATATAATAAGACAAATTGCAATATTTATGTGTTTTTCTGCTTCTGTATATAATATGTTTAATGTATTCTCTAATGCAGTGATTTATTTATTTTTGTGGTAGGAGTACATGTAGGAAGTTAAACTTTCCAGTTATAACGATGCCACCACACGAAGGCGTATCTCTCCAGCACCGTAGGAAACAGTCTCAAATTCGTACAACCGTAACTGACATGACATGGATCCAGTAAAGGAGTAACCTCTCGCCGCCAAAGTGATAAGGAAGAAGGAAGGAGAAAGTTTTGAGAATGAAAACGGGAAGAGGGAGGGAGAACTTGTATGAGAAAGTGGAGACAACCGATTGGAAAGGAGCATAGCAGGGAACTGTTAAGCTGAAGGGAAATAAAACGGGGAAAAATAAGGAAATCGAGGTAGACTGTGAAAAGACGGTGGTGAAATACGGGAAAGGGGGGAAAAGTGTGATAAATTATATAAATAAAAACAGAGATGAGGCACCAAAAAGAGAGCTTCCCCCCCCCCCCGCCCCGCTCGGACGAGAAAATGTGGAAGAAGAAATAAAAATGGTGAAAAATAAAAGAAAAATAAAGAATGGGTAATAACAAACAGAAAAAGAGTTAGATAATAAAAAACTATGTAGAAAGTAGCTTCCTTGCTTCTGTTTCCGGGGTGACTCGGGCTTTACAACCACTGATAAATCTAATTTCCTCAATCTGGTCAAGACTCCTTCAGGTAATCATGTGGGTTCTGTGGCCACGCCTGCCATCAGCACGGGATACTAAGTCTGGGTAAAATAGTTTTGTTCCTTCAGGACTAGTGTACGATATGTATCCATGAAAAGACCTGTAATGCTTAAGGGGTTAGAAGAAAGATCCATTCACCTTCTTTATCCGAGTAACATCAAAATTATTATACTCTTGCTACTGTTGTACGATTTTAATCAACTTCTGGGATAATTCTTTTAGTGAAAGGGTTCATCAAGACTGAAACTACCTACTATATAATTGATAATTCATGAATCTAAAAGAAACCGTCTGAGAGTAACAAGAATAATGCAGCGCTGAAATTACTGTAATAAACAGAATAATTTCTTAAAACTGAGGAATTAAGTACACCTGTAAAGCGTTACGTCCCAGTCCCCACACTGCCACAGGCTCCAACAGCAGTAGTACAGTACAGAAAAGACGTTGCCCAGTGAGTTGTTCTTCCTATGGTCAGCCTTCAGGTGTGCAGTACACAAGATCTGCTGAAGCGAAAATAAACACTGGCTCCTTAAAGTTCACTGTCGTCATTTTCTAAGTAATTCCTCTTAATACTTTCCGATTTCACTGTTCTCACAAGTATTGGAGCTATACACACTTTACTAACTGCTATTACATTTAATGCTTAACAACACTTCACAGTTATCATTATTTAATGCTTGACACTTCACTGTTTTCTCAAGTACCAATGATACACAAACTTCAATAACTCGTCACTTTATGCCACTGTTTTTTTCAAGTACCGAAAGTACACAATCTTCACTGACACCACACCAAAACCGACTGCACTTCACACAAACGGACCTGAAACCCGACTGAACTCCAGACTGACTGACTAATCGTTCTATTTTTTTTTTTTTTTTTTTTTTTTTTGCCTATCGACCATTGAGGCCGGAGCCTCTGGTCATTAAGGCAAATATCTATATATACATATATATGTATATATATTGACACATATACACATATATATATACAAACATATATATATACATACATACATACATACACACATCCATGCATATGAACATACACACTTTCATGCACACGTACATATATATATAATAATTTTTATTTTATTATTTTTTTGTATTTTTATTTTTATTATTATTATTATTATTTATTTTTTTTTAACCTTATATTACTTATAAACAAAAATACTTAATTTAAAGACCCTAAAACTAACCACCTAACGGACAAATCGCTAACCTATACTAAATCCTAAGAGACAAATAACTAGACCTACACTAATATTCAAAAAGCCTCGACCAAGAGAACACCATCGACTGCAGATATGTAATACCTTTCTACATTACATACCTGCACTCCTCACCTGGTGACTGTCAGTCGAGGCACAACCTAATATAGGGGACATCAATATATGAAAGGGAACCAGACGAGTCAGGAACATTTCCATATACGTCAGCTGTCGTCCCTAATTAGAATAACTTAAGCGAGATAGTATAATGTATTTACATAATTTGTACAAAAAGTGAAGAACCTCGCCCAGCAGACGACCATCGACTGCAAGTGCCCAATACCTTCCTACATTGCACACTTGCACTCATCAGCTGGTGACTGTCAGGCGAGGAACTTGGCTTAATGTAGGGGACATCTATATTAGAAATAGATCGGTGGGAGAAGGAACTATTTAAAAAATGTCATCTGTCAACCCTAATTAATATTACAATATATACATATTTATTGTTCATAAAAACCATAACCACACAGTAAAAAAGTCACATCACTCTGATCAGTCCGGTCTCTCTCAAGAAAGCCATCAATTTATCAGTCATAACAATGTCCCCATCACCCAGGATGGTGGAAAGGGTGAAGGGGACGTCTACTGCGCCGCAGTAATTTATAAGTGAAGCACGTTCACGAATAAATCGCCGACAGCACAGGATGATATGACTGATAGATAACACCGCATTACAGATGTCACAGTGCGGTGGGAAGCGTCTTTCCATATATGGTTTTATGTGGGTTACAATGGTGGCATTAAGCCGTAACCGTGCCAACACTTTTTCTTCCAGGCGACTGGGACGGTTGGCAGTGTCCCAGTCGCCCAGGTACGGCTTACAAGTTGGAATATTTAGTCTGGTCCACTGACCTTGCCACAGAAGATTTATTGATTTCTTTCCGAGAGATAGACTCGACCGTAGATCACGAGGAACGTCCCAAGTCTCCTCGAGCTCTACAGCCGACTTTGCAAGTAAGTCAGCCTGCTCATTGCCGTAGATACGACAATGACCAGGCACCCAGATCAGCGTGAATGACTTGTTGCATGAATGCAACTTATTAACGATGCGGCCCTG
This sequence comes from Coenobita brevimanus, assembly GCF_032717465.1. Classification (NCBI taxonomy): domain Eukaryota; kingdom Metazoa; phylum Arthropoda; class Malacostraca; order Decapoda; family Coenobitidae; genus Coenobita; species Coenobita brevimanus. Next base: position 5,603,436 of record NC_137043.1, on the reverse strand, counting down.
GATCTCATGAGAGTCCGTAGTGCAAGATGCAATTGCCTGAAGGGCTGATTTTGAATATGAAAATATGACAAATGAGTCATGCCTAGAATTACGAGTAAGAGCATAGTCTATGGCTTTGTCAATAGCAAAAAGTTCTGATGTAAACACAGATGTATGAGTCGGCAACCGATACCTGAGGGCACATTCAGTCGACCACACACTTGCACCCACACATTCACTCGACTTGGAGCCGTCGGTGTACAATTGATGGGACCCCAAGTGACGAACAATGATGTTACGAAACAAGTGGTGGACCTCCGCCTCCGGCGCCTTGGCCTTTGGTGCTGGGAGCCATGTAACATCGACTGTAAAGCCGGGTGGCTCCCAAGGCGCTATATTTTTAAGCACCAACTTGTCACAGTCACTGGGGTCCACATCAAGCTCCTGAGTCAGTAAGTGGAGGCGAGCGGCAAGTGGCCGACGCACCCCCCACAGAAGGTGGTGGTATTGACCCAGGGGAGTACAGGCCACATTGCCGATATTGCTTTTCCTTAATGTCCTTACGCCGTAGGACAAGGCCAGGTGGTCACGGCGAATACGGAGGGGAGGCACATTCGCCTCCACTTCCATACGAGCCACATGGGTACACCGGACAGCTCCAAGACACATTCGCAAGCATTTATTCTGCAACACATCCAATCCTTTCAGCGTGGCATCAGATGCCGAGCCATACACCTGTGCGCCATAGTCTAGCTTCGATCGAATAAGGGACTTATACACCATTAATAAAGATTTTCTGTCGGCACCCCATGTAGTACCCGCTAGGTACTTGAGGACATTTAACGGTTTATCACAACGAGCAAGCAAAGTATTAACGTGAAGTTTAAAATTCATTCTACGATCAAAATGTATTCCTAAAAATTTTACAGAATTTTGAAAAGGTACCGCCTGATTATCCAAAGTTAGGCACAAATTAGGTACGTTACGATTAGTGAAGACTATAGCGGCACACTTACGAACGGAAAACTTAAATCCCCACTGCAAGGCCCATTGGTGGACGGAGTCAAGGGCTGCTTGAATCCGCCCAGCCGAAAATTGTGCATTACGGGATGAGTGCCATATTGCACAATCGTCAGCGTAGAGCGAGTATTTAAGATTCCTTGGGATGGGAGCTGATGACAGAATATCATTGATCATAATACTAAATAAGGTAGGACTAAGCACACTTCCCTGCGGCACCCCGTTTTCCTGGATAAATATATCCGATGTTACGTTATGGGGCAATTTGACAGAGAAAGTTCTGTCCCTTAAGAAATTTGAAATAAAAACAGGCAAATTTCCTCTTAAACCATAAGCATAGAGCTTCATTAGTATACCGTGTCGCCATGTCATGTCATAGGCTTTATGGATGTCCAAGAACACCCCTATCATGCATTCTTTATTGGCAAATGCCTCTGCAATACAATGCTCCAAATTCATTAAATGATCTAGTGAACTTCTGTATTTACGGAAGCCACATTGTTGATCATTTAACAAATTCTTCGACTCTAAAACAAAAAGAAGCCTATTGTTAACCATACGTTCCATGACCTTACATAGACAAGAAGTCAACACAATAGGACGAAATGAAGTGGGATTCATAAGACGACCAGCCTCTTTGGGTATCGGTATGACGTGCGCAAAGTGCCATGAGTTTGGGAACGTTCGAGACGCCCAAATCTCATTGTACAATGCTAACATCTTAATCAGGTTGTCCTGATTAAGATGCTGGATCATACCGTACGTGATGGTGTCTGGTCCAGGGCTGGTGTCTTTACAGGATTTAAGGGCAAGGAGCAGTTCTTCTAGCGTAAACTCTTGGTTGTACGGGGAGTTTACGTCATCTGTGGCAAAGTATATCTGTAGCTCAACCGTGCGTTTATGATGTTGAAAACGCGGGTCATAATTGGCTGAGCTACTTACATGAGAAAAACTCCTGGCGAGGATGTTAGCAACGTCCATGGGCTCGTCATAGATGTTATTATTTAGTTGCAAGGTGGTTACAGGGAAGTATGGGCGTTTATTATTTAATATTCTTATGGTGGACCAGACTTTACGTAATGGTGTTGTACGAGTCACCGTGGACACAAAAGACCGCCAGGAGTCACGTTTAGCCCTTCTTATTATTCTCCTTGCCTCAGCCCGTGCCTGTTTGTATGCAATAAAATTTTCCTCAGTGGGCTGACTATCAAAAATCCTGTATCTCCTATTGCGTTTTCTTAATGCTTGTCGGCAATCCGACGTCCACCATTGTGCTCTATGCTTCGCATGAACTGTAGAAGTCTTGGGAATAGCAGCCTCAGCTGCGTGTAATATGGATTGGGTTATATTTTCGACCTTAACATCTACGGTCTCCCCAGATATATCTAAATTGGCGATCCTTGAGAAGGATCCCCAATCTGCTTTCTTATAGTTAAATTTTGGAGGTGGAGGGTCCGAAATGATGTCGCGTGTATAAGAAAGACAGATGGGTAAATGATCACTTCCCAAGGAGTCGTTGGAAGGATCCCATGAGAGATCTTGATGTATACCAGGGGAGGCCAAAGATAAGTCAATGGCCGAAAAGTTACCAGTACGATCATCTACACGAGTCGCTCTACCATCGTTCAGAAGACAGAGGTTGGACTGTAGTATTAGGTCGGCTACTTGCTCCCCACGACCATCAATCCTCAAGCTACCCCATTGATAGTGATGGGCGTTAAAATCGCCCAACACTAACTTATTTCCAGGCAGATGTTCCACTAGTGAATTTAAAGCATCACTATCAATGGGGCCATGTGGAGGACAGTACGGAGAGCAAATAGACAGATACGTGTTATTAAATTTTACTCTGCACACGACCGCTTCCAGAGTAGAATTTAGAATCACTTCCGTTTGTGGGTGTGATTTGTGGGTGTAAATGGCAACTCCGTGACCTTCATATCTTCTATACGAGTGGTAGTGTTTGAACTGTGGAGGATCAGGGTGATCCTCCAGGCGCGTCTCCTGTAAACAAACAACGTCTGGCCTGTGTATAGAAAGCAAGATTGCTATATTGTGTAACTTATTCCCAATGCCTCTACAATTCCACTGTAATACAGTGAAAGCGACGGTTAAAGATTTTCGTTGAGGGCCAGTGTGCTTTGTCTTTTTTTGTCTCCCGCCGGCAGGCGAGCGACTACCGGGGGATCTATCCCGGTGCTTGTTCACGGAAACCTCCATATTATCGTCAATTACGAGGTTCCCTGACCCCCCCGAGGAAGAGCTAACCTTCCTCTCCCTCGCTGGAGTAGGAACTGGAAGAACGTGAGGACGAGACATTGTGAGGGTGGTCATGTTACTTTTACTAGACTTGTCGCGTTTCGCTTTAGGCCGTACTGATGGAGAGGCAGCAGCAGCCTGAGAGTACGTTGAAGCCTTAGGGATGTCAGTGAGAGAGTTGGAGCGGACAGGAGGTCGAGATGGAGATGCACTGTGAGTGGCAGTAGGGAGAAGGACAGGATCAGTCTGCGTCTCTACAGAGCACATCACAGGATGGGTCATTACCGCCGAAGCATAGGACCTATTCGGCGTGGGAGTTGCATGCAACTCCTTCATCTTTTTCCTAGCTTTGTAGTAGGAAATGCCCTCCGTTGCCTTCACTGTGCAGACCTCCTTCTCCTCCTTCCACTTGGGACAATCCCTAGAGGAAGTGGAGTGAGCGCCCTTGCAGTGGAAGCAACAGACCGTCTCAGATGTGCAATGTTCCTCCTCATGACCTTGGCTTGCACACTTGCCACACACTGGCTGGGAAGCCCGACAAGTCTTGGCACCATGCCCATATAACTGGCATTTCAAACAACGGAAAGGGTTGGGAATGTATGGCCGCACATGAACAATTTCGTAATGAATTTTTACATTGCTAGGAAGTGATACTTTACCGAATGTCAAAACAATGGTCGCTGTCTTTGTCCTGACACCTTCCGAGTAGCGAGTTATGAATTTAGCATCAATGACATCTTGCTGAGCGAGTTCATCTATGATCTCTTCCTCACTCATCACCATGAGATCCCTGCAAGTGATAACCCCCTTGCAGGAATTCATGGATGTTGGGATCTTGGTTTCGACATCATAGCAATGAAACTTGCGCAGCTTCAACAAGTCCTTAATTTGAGATGAGGTACAAGTTTTTATGAGGAGGTCTCCGTTCCCAAGTTTTTTGACTTGTTCCACCTCCCCAGCACAGCCATCAATAACCTTCTTGATCATGAAGGGATTGAGACTGCTCAAGGGAGTGGAACCTAGAGCAGTGATGATCACATATTCGGCATTATTTACAGGGACATCACGGGGCAAACGAGTCTGGGGCCGTTCTGTCTGGGGGCTGTCAGTCCGTGTAGAAGTCGGGGGTCGGTCAGGACTACCTCCCCCCCTGAGGGGGGGGGAGGCAGTAGGGGCGTCCTCCATAGTACCACTCCCCCCTAGCGGGGGAAGTGGGAAGAAGGAGAGAAAACAAGCAAGGGACAAACAACCGGGGACCACACACCTAAGTCTGAGGTTGCCCTCTCAAACCACTCCAGGGAGGCCCGACCGTGTTTCTTCACGCCCCAGAGCGATCAGTGGGGGGGACCCTCCGTGGGCGATAAGCAAAGGTAAACTCAGTTTATTTGAACAGACACCTACTGTTCAAGACTAACAGGGAGGGGAGGAAAGTCAGAAACTAACTAGCCAAAGCGTCACCAGAAGGGTGAAAAAAAAAGCTAATGCCGGTGAGGCAGCCCTGAAAACTAGAGGAGAGCCAGAAAAACACGTCTAAACTCTCTGCGACCATGCATCAAAGTCCCAAATCGTTCTAGTCTCTCCCCATCTTTATATAACCTTGGATTATTCGAGAAACGTCTACATTGTACGAGTATATTCTCAACAGGCAACAGTTGCCAGCTCAGGCACAGCCCAAAACATGCCAGTGTTGTCTTACATTAAATAACACTCTAAATCATTTACCATGCCAACTTAAATTACATAACTTAATAAGCAATCACTTGAATAAAACATTATTGAGAAAAAGAACAAAAAAATTAATGCATAACCTACGAAATAACTATGCTCACAAACAGCAGGGAAACTGGCAACTCTCTCGTACCAGAACCGGAACTAGCTACCGTAATTATCAGGAAACGTCGAGAAAGATCTCGGCTACTTAACTGGCAAATCCCCTTTATAACAGCGTGAAGCAAGAACAGGTGTCATGTTTTGATCAGTGTGTGTGTGTGTGTGTGTGTGTGTGTGTGTGTGTGTGTGTGTGTGTGTGATGAGTAAATTATTTTATTTTTAGAACAGTAGGTCAAGGGTGGAGGTAATTTAACTAAGACAGTTTTTATCATATATAGACCAAACTTGAAGGAAAGGTTGAAGTCAGGACATGAATTGAAATGACTATATTTTGAGAATACTCAGTCAAGGTCAACGTCAGTTCGACCCCAGCGTGTGTGTGTGTGTGTGTGTGTGTGTGTGTGTGTGTGTGTGTGTGTGTCTATAAAGAAAAGTGCCAAACAGTTCTGATCCGATAATAACCTAACTTGGTGGACGACTTAATAGGTAACCAAGGAATAATCCTGTTGTTTTTAAGAACAATAGGTCAGTTGTTAAGATCGATTTAAGCAGTATTTACCTGATTTTAGCCAAACCTTGTGGAAGTGTTTAGTACCGGGAAAGAATAAAAGGATTATATTTTGACCAATTATTATAATCAGTCAATTGTCCATGTCAGAGGGAAAGGTCTCAGGCCAATGTTACAATAGCAGTTCAGCTCAAACAATTTTCAACTGTTGTGAACCAAACTTGGTGAAAGTGTTAAGGGTCAGGCAAGGATAAAAGGTTTCAATTTTGAGAAAAATTAATCAAAGGTTATGGTTAAAGGGTACGGTCAAAGTTCGAGCTGTGCATCTGTTTCTATGGACAAAATAGCTAAAGCAAAAGATTTAATTTGGACTGGATTAAACTTGGTGCATGAGCTGATCACCCAGAAGGTTGACTTATTGTTTTTAAGATCAACAGGTCAAAGATCAAGGCCACATGGGAAGATCAAGTTAATTAATTTTCGTCTGATGTAGGCTACGCTTTACGGAAGGGTTCAGGTAAAAATAGGGACACAGATATTTGCATTTTCAGAATAATCGCTCAACGGTCGTCACAGCTAAGGTCAAAGGTCAAGGTCACTGAGCAAAGGTCAACTCAAAATGGTTTGATCAAATTCAAACCAAAGCTGGAGAAAGGGTTATATATTACGAAGTATCCTAATTCGATTTTGAAAGTAATTTGTCGAAGATGAAGGTCACAAGGAAAATTCAAATATTCGGCTCTTAGTGCTGTTGATGGTCGCAGGTGATACACTCTGGGTGCTCCTTCTTGATAATTATGCTGTTTTTAATAATAATAGAAGATTTTGTTCAGATTAGGTGAAAACCTTAGTAGGGAAGAGGTTCAGAAAGGCTTGTCTAACCCCTCCAGTTTGGAAAGTGTATTCGAAGGTGAATGAATACAGTCAAAATGATATTTTCAGGTTGAGTGATTATATAATGTATCTGACTTTGAAAACAACGAGAAAACGCATTCTTGAAATGTAATGGTTCACCTATGGCACATCATCCGAGGGCTGATCCACTGCATGCCATCAACTGTCTAGCCCAACCCAGTCCATCCTCTGCTCACCACACCCATTTTTTTACCCCTGTGACACTTCCATGACACAACAGAGGTCATGCGGTAGAGGAAAGCGGTTTTTTTACCTAGTTCTTTCTACTGCCAAATTATCTGACTCTGACCCTCGTCTATAATCAGAGTTCACCTTTTCTTCACACAGTTTTGCTGAACTTCGTCTTTTCGATGTGAAAGGCTCTGAGCACGCTTACCCGCAATGTGTCAGCCATGTTCACCTGATGGCTGCTCTTCATCTCTAGCAGCATCTCTATTCAGTCTCTTAATCCATAGGTCATTTTCTAGGATCTAATCCCGTCTCTCTCTCTATTTTTTTTTTTTTTTTTTTTTTTTTGCATACCTCGTGGAGCTATGCCCTGCATATTTACACTCCTAGATCTTTTCGTTTATTATTCGTTACCCAACCTATCCAAATACTTAAACTACGTAAATCACCGCCAAACCACATGACGCTACCCCCACACATTACATCAGTAATGCCTTAAGTATCCAGCCAATCTCTCACCTGCTCATTTGCAGTTCCTCCATATGTAGTTTTACCAGTCACGGTAGCCATCCGCACATACACACCACAAAGCCAGCCAGAAGACAGGGCGTGTGTGCTGGGCAATCCCCAGGCCCTGTCTTCCCCCTTTCTATTTTTTACGTCAGCCCACACCCCACTGACCCGGCTAATGTATGGCCCAGCCTGCACTGTAGGTGCAGGAAATCTTTAAACGAACGAACGAACGGAAGCCATCCTCATTTCTTTACACAAAAACTTACGCACCTCACCTCCTTATCCTCCATGCTTCGCTGTAATAATCCATTCAACTTTATCGTGATACTGAAGGAGATTAATCCTGAAAGGTGCACTAAAATATTTATATTGAAAACTTCGGTGACAGAAAACCTGAGATCCGATAAAGTGCAGTGTACGAATTCAGTAATACTTAATTACATGAAGGTGTGAGAAAGTGTCTACATGATACGATTAGCTGAAGATTATGAAAATGAAAAGGATACATATAACAGAGCTTAAGGGTAGGGGAGGGACGGAAGGTCAGGCTATAGAAAATGAGTGTGTGATGGACCCCAAAACTAAGGAAGTACAGAAGTGGGAGTAAGAATCATGTACCGTATGATGATGTAGGCTACATGTCAAGGGCTGCGCAACTATTTAAAACCCAATAGACTGTAGCACCAGTCGAGCAGGGTAGTACTCCCAAGGTGGATGGAAAGCTGATGACAGGGAGAGCTGGAGCTCCAGTTTCATCAGTCCTCAGGACTAGTTCCTGTCCATCCCCCCTTGCTGAACTTTTTCAGTGTTTCAGTAACACAGAGAGTAGGCCAGCATGCTCTCCAATACAAGTTTCTCTAACTATCATCACTAAACTACATGCACAGTACACACTAACACTTCCTTTTCAAAATTAAATAAAAGAAAAAGGGCGAAAAACAACAATGTCTCGGAGTCCCTAAGGGGGAAGGACCATAAATGCCCCTACCATCAACCCCTCTCCCGGTAACGACACTCTGAGTTGCCTGGATCCACTGTCTGACTCACTTCTTCATTTCTGCAACATTCGCGGCCTTTCCTCTAACTTTCTGTCTGTTGAACACCACCTCTCCTCTCCTAAACCTCACTTTCTCTTTCTTACTGAGACTCAGCTGCCTGAGGCAACTGACAGCAAACCCTTCTCTGTATCCTCCTACTTTCTCTATACTCATTTCAAAACCAAAGGTGGATGCTGCATATATGTAAGCGACGACCTATCTTGCTCTTGTGTTACTGAATTTGATTCTTCTGAATTCTCTACTCTCTGGCTTCGGATCTCCTGTCATTCTCTGACTAAATATATCTGCACTGTTTACTTATCTCCTAATTCTACTGACTATCAAAAATTCTTCTACTATCTTACTTCTATGATGGAAAATATTCTACTGTATCCATTTCTCCTTTCACTGAAATCTCCATTCTAGGAGATTTCAATGTTCACCACCACAACTGGCTCTCCTCTCCTTTCACTGATCCACCTGGTGAACAAGGCTTCATCTTTTCTTTCCTTAATGACCTAGAGCAGCATCTACAGCACCCTACCCGTATCCCTGACCGCCTTGGAGAGAGCTTCAACATACTTGACCTCTTCCTTACAGCTAATCTTTCTGCTTACACCGTTAATCTTTTCTCTCCATTTAGCTCCTCTGATCATAACCTTGTTACTTTCACCTGTCCCATCGCTCTGGTACGGTCTGTGGATCCTCCAAAGAAACGTCGTCTGTGGCACTTTGGAGCTGCGGATTGGGAGGCCCTCAGGCGGTACTTCTTTTATTTTTCCTGGGATGATTATTATGATTATTAAAATTAAGTGGCTGGGGAATGGTTGGGAGAAGGAGGGAGGTGAGAAGACAGGAAGAAATCAGTAGGATAGAAGTTGTGGAAGCAATGAAGAAAGTCAAATTGGGGAAAGTCCCAGGAATTGATGGAGTGTGTGGTGAAATGCTGAAGCATGGGGGAGAGATAGTAGTAGAATGGATGTGGAAGATGTGCAGATTGGCCTGGGAGGAAGGTAGAGTCTCGGAGGATTGGAAGACAGGTATAATTATTCCCTTGTACAAAGGAAAAGGGGAAAAAGAAGTGTGTGGTAATCATAGGGGCATTTGTCTTCTTGGTGTAATAGGAAAAGTTTATGGTAGGATACTTATTGATAGAGTTAGGAAAAGAACAGAGGAATTAGTTGGAGAAGAACAGGAAGGCTTTAAGAAGGGGAGAGGTTGTGTAGATCAGATATTCATTCTTAGATCTTTAGTGGAAAAGTTTCTAGAGAATGGAAAGAAGTTGTATTCGGGTTTCATGGATTTGGAGAAAGTATATGACAGGGTGGATAGACATGGATTGTGGAAAGTATTAAGAATATATGGAGTAGATGGGAAGTTGTTGAATTCTGTGAAGAGTATGTATGATGGTGCTGAGGCTGCAGTGCATGTGGATGGTGAACTGAGTGAATTTTTCTCTTTGAAGGTGTGGTTTAAACAGGGATGTCATGTCTCCATGGTTGTTCAATTTGTATATAGATGGGGTAATAAGAGGTACAAGGTAGGGCAGTGGTTGTTGGAGTGGCCCTGGTGAGAGAGGGTAGTGTTTGGAAACTCCCTGTACTCTTGTTTGCAGATGATACTGTGTTGTTGAGTGAAGACGAAGGGGAGCTGCAAGTCTTGGTGGATGAGTTTGGGTGAGTGTGTAGGAAACGGAATCTAAAGGTGAATGCAGGGAAGAGTAAAGTGATGGTCTTTGAGAGAGGTGAAGTCAGTGAATGTACAGTGAGGCTGGATGGTGAGGAAATGGAAAATGTGAGTACATTTAAGTACTTGGGTAGTGTGATGAGTAAGGATGGAAGTTTGGAGGAAGTGCTTGAAAGGGTACAGCAAGGAAGAAAGGTTGCTGGTTCCTTGAAAGCAGTGATAAGAAACAGGGAAATGAGCATGGAAGTGAAAAAGTTACTATATGACAGTATTGTGATACCAACTCTAACGTATGGAAGTGAAGCTTGGACGTTGTTGGAAGGGCACAAGTCAAGAGTGAGAGCAGTGGAAATGAGTTCTTTAAGAGGAACCTGTGAAGTCACATGGAGAGACAGGCTGACAAATGAGGATATAAAGGAGCGTTGTAGTGTGGATGTGGATGCAATAGGAAGCATTAGGAGGAACACACTAAGGTGGTTTGGCCATGCGGAGAGGATGGAGGGTGAGAGACTGACGAGGAGAGTGTACTGTATGTGAAAGAGGTGGAGGGGGGGGAGAGGGAGGGGTAGGGCGAGGATGAGATGCAGGGATGGGGTGGAGAGGTGTATGAGGAAGAGGGGTGTGAGTTGGGAGCAGGGCAGTGAAATGGCGGGGAACAGGGCGACGTAGAAGCGATTTGTTTGTGGCCAACCCGTTCGAGATTGAGGCGTCTGGCAATAGATAGATAGATAGATTATTGCTTCTGTGGCCGGGAGCCATCTGAGTGTGCCTTGAGCATTACGGAGATTATTCTCTCGGGCATGGAAGCATACATTCCTTTCTCATATCCTTTGAATAATGCAAGAAAGCCTTGGTTTAATCATGCTTGTTCTAATGCTGTCCGCAACAAGGAGAGGGCCTATAAAAGGTACTGGAACCAACCCATCACCGAATCAAATCTTTATGTTTCTTCCCGGAACTATGCTAAGTCTGTTCTTCACTATGCAAAAAATAATTTCATCACTTCTAAATGCTCTCAACTCTCCAACTCGAATTCTTCCCGCTCCTTCTGGCACCTTCCCAAAAACCTTTCTAACTACTTTACCTCAACATCCTTCCCTCCTCTTTTCTACTCTGATGGCTCTGTAGCAATTTCTTCTACTGATAAGGAAGATCTCTTCGTTCTGACTTTCTCCTAAAATTCCACCTTAAATGTTCCCGGTGCTGTTCCTCCCTCACTTCCCCCCTCTGACATGGCTGACATTAAAATTTATTCAGCTGATGTATTTTCTGCCATCACTGGCCTCAATACTAACAAGACATATGGGCCTGATGGGGTCTCTCCTGCTGTCCTCAAGAACTGTGCTTCTGTGCTTACACCCTGCCTAGGCAAACTCTTTTGCCTTTGTCTTTCTACTTGTACCTTTCCTTCTTGCTGGAAGTTTGCTCTCATTCAGCCGGTCCCAAAGAAGGGTGACCGTTCCCAACCCTCTAACCGTCGTCCAATTGCTTTAACATCCTGTATTTCAAAAGTTTTTGAGTCCATTCTTAACAGAAAAATTTTAAAGCATCTTTCCTATTACAACCTTCTTTCTGTTCGTCAGTATGGGTTCTGTTAGGGACGCTCCACTGGCGATCTTCTCACCTACCTTTCAGATTCCCGGTCATCCTCCTTTCGGGACTTTGGCGAAAGCTTTGCCATTGCGCTTGACATCTCAAAGGTTTTCGATCGAGTCTAGCATAAATCTTTAATTTCCAAACCGCCCTCTTACGGTTTCTATCCTTCCATCTGTACCTTCATCTATAGCTTCCTTTCCAGTCGTTCTACGAGTATAGCTGCTGTTGAAGAAGGCCATAGTTCTTCTCCTAGATCTATTAACAGTGGTGTTCCTCAGGGCTCTGTCCTATCACCGACTCTCTTCCTTTTATTCATCAATGACCTTCTAAGCTGTACATCTAACCCTATCCACTCATATGCTGATGACTCCACCCTTCACCTTTCTATTCGGTTCCTGCAACGCCCATCTCAGCAGTTACTTCAACAAACAAAGGATGAGGCTATGGCACACCTAATGTCTGACTTGGCTCATATCTCTGACTGGGGTGAAAATAATCTTGTCGTTTTTAATGCATCAAAGACTCAATTTTTACACCTATCAACCCGTCAAAATCTTCCACAGGAATACCCACTAATGTTTAATAATATCCAGCTCAATCCTGCATCATCCTTGTACATGCTTGGGGTTTCATTCACACGGGACTTATCTTGGAAAGATCATATTGCATCTCTTGTAAAATCTGCTTCCAAGAGATTGGGTGTGCTAAGCCGACTCCGCTCTTTCTTTACTCCTGCACAGTTGTTGACTTTATACAGGGGTTTTATTCGCCCCTGTTTAAAGTACAACTTTCATGTGTGGGGAGACGTCCCACATACAACTCTTCTCAATAGGGTGGAGTCAAAGGCTATTCGTCTCATCAACTCTCCTCCTCTTGCTGGCTCCCTTCAACCTTTGTCTCTTCG
>NC_137043.1:5488521-5583521 GCF_032717465.1 Coenobita brevimanus | reverse complement strand
AGTATATTGTTTTCCATCAGCTTTAAGTATCCAGAATGGACAGGTCATCTTTGAAAGCTTTGAAAAGAGCTACATTAAATGCATATTTATCTGTATCAGCCCATATGAAGTCCAGTGCAGGACTGTATCTTTCGTTAGAGTGAGTGAGAGCCAAAATAACCCTTCCCAGTGCAGGCAATGTACAGTACGAAAGGGGACATGGAGTCTGCCGGAAGAGTGATCGATGTGAAAATCAGTGTTGTAATGACTGTTCGTGTATTTTGAGATCTGTGGATGTTGTCGGTAGAACCAACAGGTTGAGGACATGTAGAACTAAATGATCGGCGTATTACAATAATCCACTTTAAATATCCACCAAATCTTGGGTTAGAACACATCATGAGAAGAGTACGCTGTCAACCGATACACTGACAAAAACAGGAAATGAGAGACATTATCTGACATATTACCCTCCTTTAAAATTTAATTTACAACTGCAAAATTGCAATTTCTATACCTAATTTATTAATTGCAAGTTCGTCCTTCCTCACCCAGTGAACCGCATAACAAGTAGGGTCAGGGACAAAAATTTGCCTCATATTTCACCTCGTCTAATTCTCTCTTCCCTCTGCAAGCTAATATTGCCAAGAACAGAGACTTGATAATATACTTCTCTGCCCATAGATGACTGTCTTAGATAAGATGTGTGTAAGAAGACAGTGACAAATATGCTCTGTGTGTGAGGTAAAAAACAATGTTACACTTGGTGAGCTTGTGTCTCTGACTGTCCATTGCAAATACTGTAACTATTCCCTGCAATAAAGAACTCATGATAAACACTTCACGATAACTATGCTGATTATTACTGCACACGAACTCAAATGGAATAACTGTCTGCCTCACTCTCACGTACCTACCAATCTTTTGAGTGAAATACTCTGATTGGTGTTGCATAACCTACTTACTGATCACGCTGGCTATTCCGCCTGTCACAAGGAAATGTATCATGTGATATTTCCTGCATCAACCCTACCACAGGACTACAAATAAGTTATTTCCCAACAACGCCAGTGTCCCATGATGTCTTTGTGTGTGTGTGGGGGGGGGGTAAGCTATGCTTTGCGATCTTGTGGATTACATTTTCAACCTTGAGTTCACAGACTGAGAGTAGTTTGTTGTATCTTTTAAACTTGCCTCTCTTTAAATATTACCTGCTGCTCAAACAACTAATTCACTACTTGATTTATTATGTTCACTTACGTGTAGTGGTCGGTGTACAAATTTCATTTATATAATTCCTCGCGAATACCAGTTCATGAAAGTACTGAAGATACTTTTCTATTTGGTGACAGTTTATCAACGTTTGTGACTTAAAAGCTAACATGTACTCTGATACTGGAGGGAGTACATGACCGCTGCTTTCACTCAGTTGGTACTGAACAATAACTGAAGAATAAAGGTAAAGCTGTGTGTTAAACGTCCATCCCCATTGCACACACCCGCTGATCAACAAACACCACCTCGCCCCCACCTGCCGTCCACACCCTCTCCCTTGGCAACAGCATTTTTTTTTTTAAATCTCATATTCATGCTTGATGGAGAACCTGTTTCCAAAACTTTATCGTAAAAAGTGTTCTGAAAATTTACTTCATCTTTATTTTATTAAACTTGACCTGGGTGCCTCTTGAGTATCACACACACACACACACACACACACACACACACACACACACACACACACATTCAGGATCGTTTGTCATGATCTTTTACCCAAGATTTAGTCATCCCATCAGCAACACCACTTCTGATATACTGTAATAGGACTGTACTTGCAAAAATAATAATACTTCCATCATCATCATCATCATCATCATCATCATCATCATCATCATCATCATCCGGACCTCCTTTCCCATCCTAAGGCAAGGTGACGAAAAGTCTGTTATTTGTATAATAGAATGATTAATATATATAGTGAATAATTAATCATTCTGCAATAAGATATATGAACACTCATAGTATTCCGCGAATTAAAGTTTAGTTCTACAGATAAAAAGAGACCAATGATCGTCCGAATATAATGATATACTCTGATGCTTTTAGGAAGAAAGCAATATAGCAGAAGACTGACTTAAACATCACCAACGCCTGCCGGATCAGACCCCCGTGACTTCACCAGCATTCGATTGAGGGAAATACCAGACCACACCACAACAACCAACAGCAAGAAACCACAGCAGCGGCGACGGATCCCACACTTTGTTTTCCTACTGTTTTCATCTTCCTACACTTTATTTTTCTTCACCGACTCTATACTCTTCTTTCATCCCATCTTTTCTATCAAGCCCTCAAGAACTTGGTTAAAAACCTTCTTAACCTCCATGTAAACCTGTGGATAAAGAGTCTTGGTTGTGCTAATCACTGTTTCAAAATTGAGTTTCAGCCTGTTACTCTTTTAGAGGGAGATTGCAGAGAACCGAATACACGTGTGAAAAGATAATCACCTTCAGAAATATTAACACACACAGGACAGACATGAGAAAGAAATGGTCACAGAGTACTTACATGTCACTCTTCTGAAAGGGAACATGGGTAGCCAAAGAAACTTTCCACTCTGCCATACAGATTCCGATCTGAGTGTGACAGACAATACTGAGAGTTATGGAAGGTGAAACATGCATACATACATACATACATACGTCTATATATTCATAGGGGATCCACTTGATATGGTACACTGAAAACACTGCCGGACATGGAAGTGTCAGTGCTGGCTTGTAGTGTTTGAAACATTGCATTGGGAACGAGAACATTTTCTGAAAATAACTGCAGTTGAAGGGAAATGAGAATGTTTTTTAAAAAAGTAAAACATTATTATTGTTGTTAAGGACTCATGATGCAATCATTCACGTTGTTATAATACTGTACATAAAGGTTGCCCTGCGAGATTTAAAAGAAACTTTGAGTAATTTTCATACTAGTTTTGATTAAAATATGCAGTATGAAACTACGTCCAATTTTCTAGCGTTACGAAGCTATAATCACTGATAACTTTATGGGAGAAAATGGTCTCCCTCGTTATTCAAGCATGTCATCAGTACTTGTAGCTCCATAACGGTTGAGAATTGGACCCCTGCTGATAGCATTTTCTCCTACTCAGTATTACGCGGGAAAGACATCTTTATTTATTTATTTTTTGTTTTGCTGGACATCCAGTATAAATGAATAGTTTAAACACGTCTGTCTATCTGCATGCTCCCTTAGAAGAAATATGAGACCATTATCGATAAACACTGGGACACGAGAGGTGCGAGGGCTGAATGTTGTTAGCCATTTTTCTAATGCACGTTCCATAATTATATCCATTGATAACGATTATTATTTTTTTCTCACGTGAATTATGTATAATACTGTAAATCGCCTTATAAAACCGTTCACACTAGTAGATTTTAAGATGACAATAATCAATATAAATATTGTTGTGCTGATAGGATTAGGTTAGTGGTTTAGATTTGGAGATGTGAAGAACATTCTAAAAATTAAGTGTTGTAGGATTAGGTTCATGTTTGTATGTGGAGATTTGAGGATCAGTCTAAAAGTTCGACATGTCTGTCTGATTTGCTTTTCCTCATACCTTTGGAATTAATTCCTGTCATCAGGGCCGCATTAAGGTGTGTGGAGGCCCCTGTGCACAAGGCTATGTGGGGGCCCCGAAAGTGGTAAGGCAAATGCGAGGCCCGATATCCAAGAACTGATGTGGACTACACTAACCTGCTGCAATGAAAGCCAGAACACAAGTGATTGTGTGAACTTCTGAAGCCAAGGATCAGAGCCAGGTCCAGTA
The DNA here is from genome assembly GCF_032717465.1 of Coenobita brevimanus. Lineage (NCBI taxonomy): Eukaryota > Metazoa > Arthropoda > Malacostraca > Decapoda > Coenobitidae > Coenobita > Coenobita brevimanus. The sequence continues at coordinate 5,579,698 of NC_137043.1, read as the reverse complement.
CAGAAAATGAACGAGAACCGTACGAGATATCAATAATGAAACCATAGAAAACGTAAGAAAATTGGTTATAGCACTAACTTTTAAAAAGTAATTCAGACAATTATAGAAAGAGAAAAATTAGGGAAATCTATGTTTTACTTTCTCATGGTAAGTATACAGTACCAATGCACTGGCTAGCGATACATGCGATAAAGAACAAAAAATCATTCACGGACACACAAAACAAACAAAACAAAACAAACCTAACCTAACCTTGAACAAAAGCCATAATGTAAGCTTGTTCAAGGTTAAGATAGGTTAGGTTTGTTTTGTTTTGATTTGATATGTTTTGTTTTGTTTTGATTTTTGTTTTGATTATTTTTTTTTTATTAATGATGGAGTTTTACTCTCTCCAAACATCCAAACTTTTTTTTTGGTGGGGGCCCCCTTGATGTGGGGGCCCCTGTGCACGTGCACCTTGTGCACAGTCCTGGATGCGGGCCTGCCTGTCATTATTGTTATTATATAATGTTGATTTAAGTGCATCACTGCGGTGGGAAATATGAGTTCTCTCCTAGGCTCTACAATAGGCCTATGCATCATTGTGCGAGAAAAGGTGAGTTCTCCCCTATGCTCTAGAATATTCTAGGCTGTGCTAATAGTAGGGTGGGGGGGGGAGGAAATTAAAGGGATTATTTGGCCGCCACGACAGTTTATTCAGTAATGGACAGAGTGGGTTTGCGTACGGCAGCCAGTCAGTGAGCCATTGCCAGTTACAGTAGTGAGCGAGAGCCAGTCAGACAGTGGGCCAGTAATGGACAGTCAGTGAGCAGTTAGTTTGTGGCGGACGGACAGCGACAGAGAGAGTCAGTGGCAGAGTCAGTGAGCCAGACAGTGAGGGTTAGTCAGTGAAGGACGGAGATAGCAAGAGAGAAAAGTCACAGTTTGCAAGTGTACCTCAGCCGTGCCTGGAAGGAGTTACAACCGTGAAGCTTTCTGAAGCAACTGATTAATGTCCATGCCTATCTACGCGTCGATCACGAACGTATCAACGAAACCTACGGTGTAAGTATTATACTGATTTTGACCCATTTGGTCCATTTTATAAACAAAATAACCAGGATACGAACTGGCAGGAAATTCACCCCATGTAATTATGTAAATGAGTTAATTAGGTCATTAGGAACCTGGTACTGGACAACTCCCTGGGGCTGTGGAATAATTATTCTTAGAGAAAGAATTATTTCCCGGCCGTGTTGGTTGGGCGAGGTATTATATTCTTTTATATTACTTTTTCTTCATAAATTCTTAAGTATGAATTGTATGAAGTGTGAAATATATATTTTTTGTGAGAGTTACGTATTAACATTTTCACTGTATCTTTGTCCACCAGTCTCCAAGTCTTACCTGGACAGATTTTTTCTCTATTGTCCCAGAAGACAGCAGAGAATGCCATTCTGTCAACTTCGTTTTCACGTATTGTCTCATCATGAATTTATAAATGAAAGAATAGTAGCCCATACAACATACTGCCTTGGAGACTCCAGATATCTCTTGTATAAGAAAAAGTGTATAACATTTTCTCCTTGAACAACAGTATTTATGCAAAGAGGAACTTTCTAGAGCCATAAAATACGTTCTCATATGAAATGAACATTAACTCTTTACCTCGGGTTGAGTAGTTACAAAAAGTAAAAAAAAAAAAAAATCAAATTTTTTTTTATATGCAGTGATAAATTGAGTGTAACTTTGAAAATTCCACTGTTGAAATGTTAGTTATATAATATTGCGGAACAGCACCCACACTAGGGCAACCAGGAGGTATTACGCACCAACCCACCATATCAACAAGGAAGGACTGTTGCAACTCGGGAAACGGAATGACCAGCCCGCAGACTCACTTAGTAATGAGAAATTTATCTACAGTATTAGATATTGGCAGCTGGATGAAAGCATTTACTGACAAGTGCATTGTGGGGGCATGCAACAGAACACACGAGAGAGAGAGAGAGAGAGAGAGAGAGAGTGTAGTCGGTGTGTGGAGTTAATGCTGGTCATGATGGGCATGTGAGTTTTTACCCACCAGTGCCATGAATGAATTATAATCTCTAATGATGGAATCTAGGCTGCATTTACAGTATTTCATTAGATTATATCTAAAAACTCTCCTCGCCTATCTGTGAATATAACGGTTGAACCGGGTGATATGGATGCATAATTATGACCGCAGGAAAAACGAGAATAACAGAATCACCATTAGGAATAGGATACGGAAATGATGAGAGGAGTATACAAGTTTATTTGGGAAGAAAGCGATATCATATATACGTCGTGTAACTACGGGTAGCCGATTGTGACTTTGTTGGCCTATGTTCCGGGTTGTGTTAAATCTTTCTTTATGATGATGCAAATTATATTAATACTTGTATCAGCTGTCTAGGTACAGATTGTATCTCTATCTACAGTAACTCCAAAAACAGATACAGTAGTCCCATTCACTTCGCTGACGTATTTTTCACTTTATGCTACAGTTTCAATGATTTTATTAAGTCATTTTTGTGAAGGAGTTCATTAAGGTTTCATTGCCTACCTTCCCTGTCCAAAAAAGACTCTCCTAGGTTGAATGAAATTGTACAGTATTTAAAAAAAAAAAAAAAGAAATACATCATGTGGCCGAAGTTGTTTAATAGCTCACTCGGGAGGTCTTGTACTTTTGGGTTTAGGGGTCCCCTAACACCATTTCACTACTAGTTTGCTTCTTCATTCTCTTGTAGGTCACTGATGCTAGACTATCTGACAAAGTATTTAATAGCAGCCGTGGGACAAAAATCTTAAGACCATAATCGCACGAGTAAATGACTTAAGAAGTTATTTCCAACTGAACATTGTAAGCTTGTATGGTATGCAACAAAAAAAAAAAAAAAAAAAATCCCAGAGATCTTTCATTTTCCTTCAGAACTACGAACAACACATATTTTCGTCTATTCGGATCTGACTGTCTTACCCATTTCACCTTTTCCTTTTCTGAGCGTCAATATTTGATTAATAATTATAATCTGTTTAACCTTGACCAAAAGCTCTCGGCAATCACTTCATATGATTTCTCTTAATTATTTGGAAGGACTGCATTTTTAATTAGGCTGGGCACATAAAATCCTACATTTTATAAGTTCATTGGGTTATCTGCATATTACTTTATAAATATTATATCCTATGCACGTCCTTGCAATGAATAAAATTGCCGTTATCTCTTCAAGCATATTTGTTTTTACATACATAGTTTTTTTTCTTTTTTTTGCTTAATCCATCCAATCAGCCAATGGACATTGTTCTCCGCTGCTTAATATCCGAAACCTTTATACTGAAAATTTCGTTTTTATTTTATTTATTTATTTTTTCAACATACTTTCGTATTGGGTCCTCCCTCAATCTCTTTTCCTCGAATTTGGCACAGAACCCAATAGTGCGTCTTAATTATCATGCTGGAGAGTTGGACTGGCCTTAAACACTTCGGTATGAGGGCGTCTCTATCCAAAATATTCGTGTGGCAGTAACAATAACATACAGTACACACCACTCAATCATATTTAAGGGGGTTAATGAAGACTCCTTGGCCGGCACTCTCGTAGGGTATGGAGGCTCCATAGCACCTATTCCTTAGCAACTTATTTCTTGATATGACTGGTTAATATACATTCGTACGTTATTTATGAAGAGTATGGCGATACTGCAAGGATTTATATACTTTCTTACGTTACTGTATTTATGAAGAGCATGGTTATACTGGAAGGATTTATATAGCGCAATAGAACAGTAAGGTGTAACAAACAAAACAAATCGCTTAGGAAGTGATGTTAGAAGCTGCATTAACCGAGCAGAACACGGATCCTTGGTATATCGTCTATACGATGACTCCCCAGTGATGCATTAAATCGTCTGGCGGTAGGAAAGATTTATAACGCAAAGGATGTCGCTGTACTAAAACAGTTACTTAAAAAGGTGAAGAGCGGAAGAGGCCTAAATTAGCCCTGTGGATGGGAGGTTGATGTAGCCACCATAATACCCCTTCCCCTTTCTGCCCTCAACCCCCCTACCCCCACCCTCTCTCTCTCTCTCTCTCTCTCTCTCTCTCTCTCTCTCTCTCTCTCTAATTCAGTTGACCTCTGACCTCAGGACTGTGAAGTACTCTCCCATACGCTCCGTGACCTGAACTTTTCTACTAATACATCAGGTGGGCAGACGGCCTGTTTGCCGTCCAGTCCAGCATAAGTGCCCTCAATAATATGGCGAGCAACAGCACTGATGAGTATGCTGCCGCTTCTTCCAACCAAATACGTGATGAAAAAATTGAAGATATGCAACAGGAAATAAATTCAACGAAGGCGACGGACATTGAGTTTCAAGAGGTGCTAAGCAGGGCCGAGAAGAGGAGAAGACGGAAGGCTGGTAAGACATGAGTAGTGATGAAGACGAAGATATAAATGTGAAGAAGCAGAGAAATTGTAAAAACACGACTGAGGGAGACGAAACAACAATGGAGTCAACACCACGTGTGAAGATGAGACGAGAGGGAGCGTCGATGTCTGCAGAGAGAAGTGAGGAATGCGACGTGAGTAACAAACTGGGGAAAAGACCCAGGCTACTTTTCCCCAGAGATTGTAAATTAACTTTTCAGCAAAAGACTCTGTGGACCATGAAACTTGGCAGAGAATACAAATCCTTTCAGCCACTGCTAAAAGAGGGCAGAAACAACCCCTACATAACAGTTGGGAGTGAAGAGGCAGTACAAAGATTAACTACCACTGGTTATGAGGGAATTGTATTAAATTTGCCCAATGAGGATGAAAAAATGACCAAAGTGATTATTTTTAGGTATCCAGCATGGCTAGACCCAGAATATGTACTGGATGATCCTTGCTTTGTATGGGCGAAAAGAAATGTAGTAAGAGGAGAGAATAGGAGTCAGGTTATAGCCATGGTGAAAGGCAAAGTGGAGGAGAAAATTTTTATAACTGGCATTGGATACCGAAACATGGCACCTTATAATGGGACAGTGAAACTGTGCATGAACTGCAGCAGGTGGGGTCATCAAGCGTGGTGCTGCCAATCTGATTCGAGGTGTAGGTTCTGTGGAAAAAGGCATCACTCCTCGAAGTGTAGGGAAAAAATTAATAATAATGTAGCAGTGAAACCCCTATGCTGTAATTGTGGAGAAAAACACAGTGCCAATTCAGTGCTGTGCACTAGGAGGCCTGGCAGGGGAGGCTGCCATCTTCACAATCTCCCACATGGTAGATACCCTTGTGGTGGGGGAAGCTTTGTTTACCAGCCAGCACCCCCGCCAGCCCACAACCCCTGGACACGTGATGGACCCTCCATAGCGGCGCACGCAAACACCACGTCCATGTGTGAGTCACCAGCACCTGGCCGACCCGAGTTAATGGGAGGGGAGGAGTACACACCTTCCCTTGGGAATAACGCGGCCATTCCACTACTGACCCAGGAGAATCACCTGCCAGGTGGGACTTCACACTCTTCAAAGGTCACCCACTCAAATCGGCAAGAAGAAGCCATATGGCAAGAAATTAAAGCTATGTTTACATATATAACAGACTTTGGAAACAGGCTAGAAAGTCTGGAAAAAGAAGTGAAAGAAATAACCAAACACATGGCCACTGAAAGAAAAATAAACTCTCAAGATGTGGAAAATCCAAACCTATAGTCAAACCAGAATATGAAGAGCTCTGGGGTGGAGCTGGGGATTAAGTACCGCGCTGCCACGTGTTTACCAAAACAAAACCACTGGTATCCAGCGTTTTCTACAACATTTTGAATGGGATAACTCCGACAAAAATATGCTACCATACTTTTGTTACGTTTAGTCTTTTTGGTTCCATTAAGGCTATTATCGGCCATTATAGTATAAAAATACAAGCATTTTTAGCACTGTCACTACGATGCCGGGATTTGAGATTACTGCTCTGCACACAAATGTACTCGTATTTAGTTTAAGAAAGCTTACTGGTTTTGGAGGGTTTATTCAATTTTCGATAAGCATGTTAGTGCTACGATATATTCATATATACTGTATGTTATGCTCTATCCTGACGATTATAATTCAGATTAAGAGTAACTCCACATAATGAAAAGTCAGCACAGACATATACGTAAAAACCGAGGCACTTCGTTATTGTAAGAATGCTTTATGTCAGAAATGAGTATAATAATCTGCTTGTTGTTATTCTGATATATTTTGGCAATGTCCTGCGAGTAACGGTAAGTGAACGTAATTATCACGACAATGAAGTAGTTATCAGGCAAGCAAAGCGAGCACCGTTGATACTTAATGCGGGTGATAGCGTCATTTAGTATTTACACAGACCTCATTAGCCACGTCACAGATCACCGTAATGGAGGCAGGTAATAAGGACGCTGGTTATTGCCCACCTCCACAACAACATTACTGTTCTGTCTCGGCGCAGGATATCTTGCCTTTTTTTTTGGTGTGTGTGTATTTTTTTTTTTGCATTTGCACTGATCCTTTGATTTATGGTTAATACTTCCCACTTTGTTTTCTCAATCATTTATACATCTCATTTCTTTCGGATTTATTTTACTATACTCCTGCAATTTGGCTTTGACTTCCGTTATCATCATCATCATCATCATCATCATCTTTTAAATCCTATTTACCACCAATGTATGGATTGATAAGATCCGAAATTTCAAATGCTAATGCAGAAAGAAAGCAACGCCAGCCCCTATCTTCCAACAATGTTCTTTCAACGGAAGATAAAACAAAAAATTATTCATTTTGAGGTGCCTGCTGACACAACTCGATATAGACTGAAGGCCATATACAGATGGAAAAACAGAATGGGGAAAACTGTTCCACTAAGTATCAACGGGAACTGCTCTCATTCCAACAAACATTTACCTTCTGCTTCAAAGACAAAAAATACTTGGAAGAACACTGAGCATCATTGCCTCATAAAACCGTAAAATTTTGCGTCCACGGCGAAAGCATACTTGGGTGCGATGCTTAAGCCTCTTATCTGTGTATCCCATAAAAGCTAAATATACTCACATAAACACTGTGGGGCAATGGAGTACCAGAGATGAGATGTGGTGCATACTTTACATAGAACTGTACAGTACTAATTTGCCTGGCAGTAAGTACAGATTACACTAAATACAAAAGCAAGACACCCAGGAACGATAACAGCCTGTCTATGTATCTGTCTATCTATCTATATGTATGACGTATTTAATACATGATAAATTAATTATAACAAACATTTATAGATAAATAGACAGACAGACATAACATCATCGTGAAGAAATTCAATACAAGACTAAAGGGGCACTCATTGGAGCGCATCTCTCCAACAAGAGCAACATAGTGTAATGTCCAAACCACTCTTCATAATAGGTTAGATTTTCTCGTCACTGATTTGGGTTTCGCAAAGTGTTTTCCGGATCCGGAATCTGTAATGCGATCGGGATTGGTCCCAAAAGTTAATCGACTGTTCTCCTGGACATGGGCTATCTACCCATCAGATTTGGTCCAAACCTCTCTTTTGGTTTTTGAGTAATCTCGCTAACAGACGATCAGATTAACAAACATCGGTCCCAAAAGTTAATCGATTGTTCCCTGGGACATGAACTATCTACCCACTAAATCTGGTCCAGATCTCTCCTTTTTTTTTCGGTAATCCTGCTAACAGTCAAACAAACAAACAAATGAAAGGAAAGCATTCCGGAGTCGAATGCTAATCGCCCGCCAGAATATGATGTTGGCCAAGTCTAAGATTTTGGCCATATCTTGATACCCTGAAGGTTTCATGTTGATAGCTCAAGCCGTTCATGAAATATAATGGTGCTCAAGGCGGGCGATAAAAACTGGTTGACCTATGGCAGCCATTTTGGTGACCTTGACCTTGACCCCGAGTGCCCATTTTCAAAGTCGCCCAAGATTTTGGCCATATCTTGATACCCTGAAGTTTTCATGTTGATAGCTCAAGCCGTTCATGAGATATAATGAGAACACACACACACACACACACACACACACACACACACACACACACACACACACACACACAGAGGGGGGCAAGAACATCTCACCTTCATGCTAAAAGGCGGGCGATAACCAGCAATAAACAAACAGGGGAGAAACCTACTCCCCTTGTCTGAGAGATTAACATGCCAAACATGGGTCACATATAGTAACTTTTATACAAGAATAGTGGAAAGGAAAAGAATTCACACACACACACACACACACACACACACACACACACACACACACACACACACACACACACACACATATTCAACGTGAACAACCAAAGTAACAATTTTGTGGAGAGAGAAGAACACAGAAACTCGAGTTAATTAATTTCCTTCTATCGTTCCATTTGCCGCTTGGATGGGTCTATGGAAGTGACAGTGGGGTCCACCAGTACCAGATGTGTGTGTGTGTGTGTGTGTGTGTGTGTGTGTGTGTGTGTGTGTGTGTGTGTGTGTGTGTGTGTGTGTGTGTGTGTGTGTGTGTGTGTGTGTGTGTGTGTGTGTGTGTGTGTGTGTGTGTGTGTGTGTGTGTGTGTGTGTGTGTGTGTGTGTGTGTGTGTGTGTGTGTGTGTGTGTGTGTGTGTGTGTGTGTGTGTGTGTGTGTGTGTGTGTGTGTGTGTGTGTGTGTGTGTGTGTAAGGGAAAGATTATTGTGAGAAGAATAACAGAAGGAAGTGGAAGAGTGCGAGGCCGCTGAAGACTAGACTTGAGAAACATAGGAATAGAAGAAACAAAGGTAAGTTATAAATGTGACTGACATAACAAAAAGGAATTAAAAAGGCAGAAATGAAACAGCTAAGGCTAATATAAAGCATAGGAATGCAGAAAACAGCAAATCATAAAAGGATGGAAGTAAGAGGGTTAGAATGAATACAAAACCTAAGACAGAGAAGGACAAAAAAAGTTTGATTATTCCCCCTTTTCTGACACTTCCCTCTCATTTGTTATTTGTTCATCTTGAACCAGTTCGTCCCCACAGTATTTCTTTCACAAACTTCTGCTCCGGTTTCTTAAGTTCCCTTTCATCGGATACGGCCCCTTCCTCAGTCCACTAAACACAGCGGCAGCCAATATTATGTTCTTGGGTTTCTGTTATAGGTCAGCTTAAGATCTACACTGCTGGATTTAAAACCTTCAGTTAGATCTGATATCAGAAAACAATGTATTCGCATGTTAAATACCATCGTCCGTTACAACACACACTATTAAAATCACAGCATTTAACTATGACGAACCTGGCTTCTTTTTTGCTGCTGCTCACGACAGGGGAAGAATCCCATGTTTTTTCAACTCCATCTGTCCCGTGACGTATATTTCAATTTAATCACGTTACTTTTCGAACTCCAGACTACTGCAGAGGTGTGGTGGTCAGGGTGGTAATGACCATTTATACTGTGAAATGATTGCAGTTAAGAAAGGCCATAGTTGGATAAAAAGCCGGATCGGGGAAAAGCCTTATTATCCGAATTTCGTTCAAACAGAATACTGATGATCCACAACACCTGCCGTCATAACATGAATGGAGTTGAGAGCAAAGACTGGAATATCCTCATTCCTTGTGTGTGTGTGTAGGGATTTTGTCAACCCACAGGTCAAGCTTGTGTTGCAGACGGCTTCATTCACTACCTGAGGGATATTGATTTATATCCGAAAAGGTATCAAAGAACTTGGTAATGAAGGTCTGGATAATGATTTTGATGCTCTGTGTCCTTTATCCCTCTAACCATCATTTCTCTACCATTCATATTCATCACATTTTTCCTTCCACCAGCGAAGTTGGACCCTTGTTTGTTTGTTTGTCTACAAGATCTCTAAAAGGTATTGATGAATTTCAGTGAAATTTTCTGAATATGTGGGTCATTGGCCAAGGAAGAACTGATTAAATTTTGGTGGTGATCTGTGTTCGAGTCCGGGTTCAGGACAGTTGTTTGTTTGTCCACAATATCTCAAAAGGTTATTGATGGATATCAATTAAATTTTTTGGCAAAGTGGGTCATTGGCCAAGGAAAAGTTGATTACATTTTGGTGACGATCTTAGTTCTCTGGCAGAGGCGTTGGCGAAGGTAAGTGTTCTCGCTATGCTCTTAACTTTTTTTTTATGTTATTTTGCATTTTGCATCTTCATGCTTGCCACCGATACTACCTTCTCGTACTATACTTAACACTCACTTTGTGTTTTACATTGCACTACCGCTCATATCACAAAACTGCCTCTTTCGTTGCCCCAGTAACTGAACCTCCACCCAGCCTCTCACTCCCACTGCTTAAGAGGCGCCAAAGACTCGTGCGTGTTTAACGCCAAAGCGAAGAGTGAAAAATTGATGAAAAAAGAGAGTGAAACGACATACTTAAGTAGGTTCTTGCCAAATCTCCACTCCACTTAATACTTGGAACCCCAGGGAAGCAGGGGAAAAAGATTCCAGTAGAAGTCTTGCAAGAAGAATCAAAAGCAGACAACTTTCACTAAGATGCAGTGGCATTTTTGGCGGTAAAAATACCACCTGAGATGATACATCTGACTATTACTTACTTTGTCTTGAAAAGGTTACTATATTTCTTCATACATGCGTTTGTGAATTATTTGTCCACTAAAATAACGAAAAATTTTGCCAGACAGCACACATACTTAATAGTAACTAGACCAGTAGTGATACTTAACAATAAAAGAAGCGGAAATTCAAAAGCTAAATGATTAGATTATGAAATAATGCAATACTAAATAATAGTTCCCACAAAAATCTTACTGAGATACAGAAAAATAAAAGGATTGCAGAAGAAATAAATGTATGGTGCGGATCAATGCCTAACTTGATAGAATATATTAGGATCTATTATTCTGAATGTGTAAGAAAGCCATTAATATATACAACATCTCATCACGCAGTATTAACGAAGCAAGCATCCTGAATTCAGCCATAGGTAACAGATGGGTAAGCTTGTTGCATCACTGCGACGTAATCACTGTAACGTGATCTACAGAAAATCTGGATCATAAATTTTTGCACGATTATGCCCAGTCTATTGTCACATAAAAAGTAAATAAATTAGGTATCAACATACATTAACAGTCATTTTTCGGAATATGATAATTAATCATCAGTCTGGAAGTTTACGTTTGGCTAGCGCGCGCGCGCACACACACACACACACACACACACACACACACACACACACACACACACACACACACACACACACACACACACACACACACACACACACACACACACACACACACACACACACACACACACACACACACACACACACACACACACACACACACAAAAGAGTAATTATAGAAAAAAACTATCTGGCCTATAGGTTAACAGGCATGTCCAATTACGGTAAATACCGGAGGACGCCAAACGCTACTAATTTTCGCGCCTCGATCGTACGATTGATAATTAATAAACTCTTCACTACAATATCGCTTTTAAATTTTGCCCTTACTATTGCCAGTGGATTTCAGGTTACGTAGGAAAGACTTCAAATACTAAGGTTTAATTCAAGGCAATACTTAACCCCAACAATAACAAAAATCTCTCCTAAGCTGAAAAGGATTCCCTGGAAGTAACAAGAATAGATTACAAAACATCATCATTTGAAGGAAAAAGTTAAACTTTAATCAGAACCATTACTTCACAGAAAATATTAAAACAACAAAGACACTGATCAGACTCATTAATTTTGATTACAACTTCCGGGTCGTGAGTAAGTTAAGTTACCTGTTTCGTCTCAGAATATTAGATGATGTTAGTGGTGCGTGTTTACTGCCATTACGTGCTCTCTACAGCGGGGCAAACTACCACGCTAACACACAGAGTTTTAGTACAGGTTAATTATGATTTGAGAGTCACGAACAAAATACAGAGACGTGATGGAATGTGAGGCAGGGTGAGACGTGTGGTGGTGGGTGGGACAGGGTGAGACTTGGACTGAAGGGTGAGGCAGAGTGAGACTTGGAGTGGTGGGTGAGGCAGGGTGAGACTTGGATCGAAGGGTGAGGCAGGGTGATACGCGGAGTGCAGGGTGAGCCAAGGTGAGACGTATGGTGGAGGGTGGGGCAGGGTGAGACGTGGGGTGGAGGGTGAGGCAGGGTGAGATGTGTGGTGGAAGGTAATGCAGGCCGAGACGTGTGATGTGAAAAAAAAAAAAAAAAAAATCTATGCATAGTAGAGAATCTGAAAAATTTCGAAAACGCACCATTGTGCATAGCAGAGAATCTGAAATTCAAAACACAGTACTAATATGGGGACGCAAATAGTTTGTAGAAGTTTTTCCCCAAATAATAAAGGAAACACTGTACCGTAGCTTTAAAAGGAAATATTAAGAATTAACGGTAAGTCACAGTCAAATATTGTTACGTGTGAAAACGTTCAAGGATCTGAGTTTTGGTTTATGAATTTTGCGACCTAACACTTGTGATCGAAAGCAAAACTAGTTAAACGTCACAAATAACTTAAGAGGATTTTCAGAAGTTATAAAGTAATGAAGTGAAGGAGAGAGGCTCCAGAGTATGAAAGGAGGAGGTAGCATTTCCAAACAGCTAACGACATGAAATAATGAAACAGATATATAAATATATACTGTAATTAATCAACAGTGAACTGTCTTTTGTGCTGATTATAAGGTGAAGCCAGTAGGTCAATGGCTTGGATGTTATGTGAATAATGCCTGTGTCGTCCTTTCAGATGATTAGGTTAACTGATAATTCAGTTACTTTGTGCCTGTTTCTCTTTCCTCTGAGTACAACTACTTTCCTTCTTTTAACTGTGAATCAGGATGGTTGATTAGCTGAAATAAAACTGGCGGCGAAACAGCCAAAGTCATATGCCGCCGGAAAACAATTAAAACGACTACAAAAAAGGAAACATAAAAGCTGACAAGAAGATAAAACGTAATGACAAAAATAAATTACAAAACAATTCATTAATAAAAACGGCAAAAATCACTAAACACAAAATCTTACAAAGGAATCGAGCTGCCTCCACAAAGGAGAGGCTTCTCCCTCCCATACAACAGGGATCCTCCTCAAGCACCGACGAAGGATTGTACAACCCATCACCTGCCCGATGCTCAGAGAGGAACCGACTCCACCGGCAAGTGCCGAACGTTCAAGGGGACTAGGTAATCATCACAGGAAAGCGGGGACCCCCTCCCCCCCTCCAGTAAAAATCAGGGGTAACCAATAACCCACTTTATGAACATAATGGAAACAACCTGTTAATGAAGGGACAGAGAATGCTGACAAAACAGGTTGGACCTGAAAGCAAAGGGCCTCAGGACATTTGTGCAAGTGGCATAAACAAAAGACCGGGAATCCTGGGAGACCACGATGTATGGCACTGAATCGAGGAGGCGGTGACGATGATACCAACAACTCATTATCAACAACTGGCGTCCCAAGTCTAAAGGGAGGGTACCAGCATCCACCACGCTCGGACACGTAAAAAAAAAAAAAACAGCATTTTACAGCGCATTCAACATCTGGAGTAGGGCATCTGTAGCAGAAGAATAGACCTCACACCCATGTTCAAGATTAGAAAGAGTAAGAGATCTTTACAAGATGATAAGGGTCTGCCAGTCAGCAATCCAAAAGGTATGGTAGGGAGTCCTCAGTAGACTCATGTCCTTAACACAACAATCCTTAATATGACGGATATGAGAAACCCAGGACATTTGTCTATCAAGTATTAAATGCAGAAACCAAGTCTTTCACACAGGATATTCTGCGACCATGGAGATGTAGGTCTAGGTCTGGATAAATCCCGCAAAGACGAAATGGTACTGTCCAAGTCGCCTGCATTTCAGAAATATATAAGAGGACAATATACGGCTCTTTCCCAAATGAGGTGAAACAGACCACAACTTTCCAACTGCTGACGATGGCATGACGAAGGTAATTCTGTATCCTTATTTGGCACACTAGCAAACTTATCAACAAATAATTCAGCAACAGCAAAATGATCCCCACAGTTCCACCTGCATCAGATACAACAGGTTGTGAGCGAATGGTAAACTTTGCTTAAATTTTCCCCACATGGTTTCACACCTAGGTGAGAGAAGTTCGCAAGTTGATGGAGGAAACATAGCCTTCCATGATTAACGTCTGGCCTCCTTTAACACCTACCCAGATAAGTTTTCACCCTCCGAAATCCCACGATGGATATGATGCAGAGAGAAGGCAACTCATCTGGCTTTCACTGTGGAACTGAACTCAGAGGTCCACCAAGGCACCAGACATTAGAAAACTCACTTTTGTCTTTGGAATAGTTAAAGAAGCCGTCAGGTGCAACAAAACAGTTAAATAAGGCACTGCCTCACCAGTACTGAAAAAATCAACCACAGAACAGTCAGTGGAACATAAGTCTGTGAAAGATTCCAGGTTGCCCTATAAAAGCACCAGTGAGGACAAGGTTGTGCTGCACCCTCAGCAGCAGTCAAATGGTTGGGGAAGTTCTCACTGCCATGTAAGTTTGGCACACCCCAGACAAATCTAAAACAGCATCAGCCGAGCACAGAACCAAATCAATGGCAGTAAAAGTTCCAGTCTGACTATGGCCGTATGTCATCTCATTAAAATTTAAAACATCCAACTCCTCATCCTCCAGTAGACAAGTCAGCATAACACCCCGAGGGCTGGACGTGTTGTCATCACACAGTGGGTGATGACCACTGAAATATTTCAGTAACAAGGGGGGATGGGAAGAATATGAATAAGGTGTTCCAAATTCATCCTCCCAACAGTAGCACTTGGGAGGAAATAGAGAGCACAAACTGTATATCGATGATGCAGAATAACCTCAGAAACAACAGCCTGTAGGTGAGTGGAATGGCTCAGATGAGTAAATGGGACATAATGACGAAGGATGATGGTTCAGTATTGCCATGATGTTCTTGGCCTGGAATGGTATCAAAATAAAAGACATGGTAACCAGGAGAACTGGAAGGAACAGCATCACCAACCGTCATCTGGATGCACAAGTATGCTGGTGAAAGCTGGGCAACAATCCAACATTTCCACTGAATTATATACTTATAGTGGGAGGTGTATAAGGATGAAATGTGAGACAGCATAGTCACTGGCAAGTGGGCAGGTTTGGATCTGTGCTTAGGAAGGCCCTTAGCAAGAGACCGTCCAGCACCAGAAGGCTGCATAATGTGTCGACCATCTGAAGGCAACCATGGGGAGGTGTAAGCAGAAAACTTTGCAATGTTCTTTTCAGAGCTGGAAAATCAAGTTGCTTGTCAGGCAGCTTGCAGAACCCCCAAGGAGATTTAGCACAGCCAGCGCCATCAGCAGAAGCACCCAAAGCAGAAGCAGATTCCACAGGACCATGAACCAGTAAAGAAATCATATGCAGCTGAACAGGAGCAACATCATCACCTGGTGGGGGCTGGAATACCAGTGAAATAATTTCAGCCCACACTTGGCTAGACTTCAGAACCTCCAGGACAGGAAGAACATCAGAGAGGTTCACACAAGGTTCCAAATTGGAGATTAAGTGTAAGGTCTTCAGGTTCAGAACATTCTGAAGAATCATAGCGACACTTATCACGTACAGAAGGAACTCTGTGGAGGCTGAACAAGTCAGAACAAGGGAACACATTGGTATCGACATCTGCCATCACTAAAGAAGGGTGCAAACCCTTTGATGTGGGGGCAGCAGCAGCAAGTAAAGAGGGTGGGTGAATACCCTTTTCACAAGATAGGAACTTCAGGCACAGCGTCCTTCAGAATCACAGGATGGAGCAGTGGGTGGCAGAAGAGATCGTGGCCGCTTCTGAATCACAGGCGGGAGGACAATGATATTAGAAATAGAGGAAGGAGCAGTAAAGTCGATCTGGAATAATAGAGACTGGGCCCTCTTCTTTGCTTCAGAAAATGAAACTTTCTCATGTTTACAAATGAAAAAGATCTCCTTTTCAGAGCAGTAGCAAAGACTGTCGAGAAGATGCAGCATGAGCACCCCCACAATGGTAGCAGTTAAGAGGGCCCTGACAGTTAATATGGGCTGAATCACTACAGGAGACAGACACCAGGAAGGTCACCCTGAGCATGGCAACAAAAATGGTTAATCTGCCCATATTCTTGAAAGTGGAAATACCTCTCTGGGGCTGACACATGAAGTTTCACAGGCAGCAAGAGCCAAGCGTGTTTCACAGAAGAAGGCAACGTTAACAAGTCAAAGGTTATGAATAAGGTCGGAATTGAGGTCAGGATACAATCTTTCTTCTTCTGCCAGTACTCAGCAGACACACACCAGAGGAATCCAGTTTCTCCAACAGCCACATTTCTGAGTAACAGAGAAGGCCAAGGGAAGAAATCACACTGATAAAGATACCAAGAACATTAGTCCCTTTGTTAACAGGCACGGAAGTCAGAGCCTTTAAATGGGAGCTCTCTCTTGGGAAGGGAATTTCAGTAATGATGCTACCATTCCATTGGGATGAGATTCCAGGTTCACTGCCATGTGCAGAAACAATGGCACCGTGAAGGTTGAGAATGTCAAGATTAAAAACAGATCCACCCTCACAGGATTTCAACATAAAGTATTTAACTTACAAAATACGCTCAGACAACTGCATGGGTCCCCAAAGCGCATAAAGTACGTCTCCCAGTCCCAGTTAGACGCAGGAGCGATGAACAACAGTCCCCAGGCAGCTCAAAAGACTCCAGATTGGCAATACAAGACAAACCAGAACCCAGTGACGAAGATAGAAGTCAACAAAAGTGTCAACGTGACCAGGTGGTGTCATCTCGCTGGACTGACCACCAACCACTATCTATCTATTTACATACCTAGGCTGCTTCCCCCAAGGAAAGGGAGGTAGCCAAGACAGGATGACAAACTCCCCATTTACTCATCCATTCAAACACATTCATTCGCATCTTAGCCCCAAAGGGGAGAAGGGACAGATCTTCACCGCACCACACCGCACAAGGGTCAACTGCACAGTACAATCAGTGACATCCACAGCAGGGCCAGACAGCAGAGCTGGTTTACCCCTGCCACATCATAATAGACCCATCCCCTTACCCGCACCTGACCTGACTAGCTGATCAGACCAAATGAGGGAGAATATCCCCTCAGGGCTGCATCATCATTTATTCATTCACAATTTCTCTGCATTTATTTCTGTCATGCACAGCCACTCTTCCTTTCTCAACAGACATCCCTCTCACATCCAGCGCTCTCTTCATGCTGTCCATCCATCCTATTCGTGGTCTCCCTCTCAGCCTTACACCTCTCACATCAGATCTAATTATCTTTTTCACCAATCACTCATTATCCATTCTCTCCATATGCCCAAACCATCGCAACACCCTCAGCTCAACTCTATCAGCCATCTCCCGAACAACTCCAGTTCTCCTTCGCACTTCATCATTTCACACTCGATCCATATGCGTCACTCCACACATACTCCTCAGACACCTTACCTCCATTACATTCAAACTTTTCCTCTCTGCTACACCCATATTCCATGTTTCAGTCCCATATAACGTAGTCAGTACCACAACACCCTCATACAGCCTTCTCTTTACATCCATTCTAAGCAAACGACATCTAAACACCTATTTCATTCCTCCCAGCACCTTTCCTACTTCATTCATTCTAAACTTCACTCCTGCATCTATTCTTCCATCCACAGCAACATGTAACCCTAAATATTTAAAACACTCTACTTTGTCAAGCAACTCACCATTCATAACTATTTTCATCCCCCTACCATCTACCAACCTCATACACTTCATCACTTTACCCTTATTCTCATTTACTTTCAATTTCCCCCTTCCACACACCCTTCCACACTCCTCTACCAACTGTCTCAATCTCTCCTCTGAATCAGCCACCAGTGCAGTATCATCTGCAAACAGCAGCTGCTTCAGATTCCACTCTCCACCATCAACATTCACCAGACTCAGACCTCCACCTAAAACTCGTGCATTCACCTCCCTTACAACACCATCCATATAAATATTAAACAACCAAGGCGACATCACACATCCCTGTCGCAGACCCAATTCTCACAGGAAACCAATCACTCACAGCATTTCCCACTCTTACACACACTCTGCTATTTACATAAAAACTCTTCACCCCTTTTAGTAACCTACCATCAAGTCCATACAATCTTAAAACAGTTCACAATGCCTCCCTATCAATTCTATCATACACTTTCTCTAAATCCATGAATGCCCAAAACACATCCCTGCCTTTCGCTAAATACTTTTCACACACTTGTCTCACAGCAAACACCTGATCCACGCATCCCATCCCTCTCCTAAAGCCACACTGCTCATCACCAATCACTCCCTCTGTACCCTCTCTAACTCTCATAATTAACACTCTACCATACACCTTACCTACAACACTCTACAGACTTATACCCCTAAAGCTAGTACATTCATACTTATCTCCCTTGTCTTTATACAACGGGACCACACAAGCACTTGCCTAGTCAACTGGCACCATACCTTTCACAAATCACATATTCAACAATCTCACTAACCAGTCAACAATAGTCTCTCCACCACCCTTCTGGCATTCCACAGCACATCCATCTATACCTGCAGCTTTCCCTGTTTCCATCTCCTTTACTGCCTTCTCCACTTCCTCTTTCGTGATCAATGAATCATTCAACTCCCCCAAAACATTTATTCCTTGCACCCTTCCATCTGCCACAGTCTCAGCCACCCTTTCCTCCTCTACATTTAACAGTATTTCAAAATACTCTGCCCATCTCTTCCTTACTGCATCCATCTCAACATCCTTCCATCCTCTGCTTTTACTCGCTCTTCCTTTCCAGACTCTCTCTTTCACACCCTTTTCACCTCCTTCCAGAACATTTTCTTATTCTGTTCAAAATTCTTCGTCAGCCGCCTACCCCACCTCTCATCTGCTGCCACTTTAGTATCACGCACAGCCCATCTCGCCCTATTCCTCTTTTCCTTATACCTCTCATATGACACCTCATCCTTCCTCTGCAGCCACACTTCATATGCATGTCTCTTCTCAGCCACAGCCATACTTTCTTCCTCGCACCACTATTCACTTCCTTTTCTTACACCACCACCCACACGTCTCACACCACACACCTCTTCTGCATGCCCCACCACAGCACTCTTCAACAACTGCCATTCCTCCTCCACACTGCCATTTTCCTGATCTTTCACTGCATTCCACTCATCTTTCAATTTCTCCTGATACTCTATCATTTTCTCTCTTTTATCCAACTCACTCGCTTTAAAAACCTCTCTGCCACATCTAACCCTCCTAGCTCTCACCCATCTCTTACCTACTCTTAACTTTCCCTCCACCAGGTAGTGGTCAAACATACCCCCACCCTCCCCTCTCAGAACTCTCACATCCAACAATCTTCCTATTACATTCATGGACACAACCACATAGTCCATCAAAGCTCTATCAACAACCCTTCCACCCTCCTGTCTCACCCATGTATACTTATAAGTATCTTCTCAGACAGTGTATTTCCAATCACTATCTCTCGCTCAACGCACATCCCTATCATTCGTTCCCCATTTTCATTTCTTCCAGGCACATCGTGCATACCAACTACACCTTCAAATGCTACATTTCCCACTCTAGCATTCACATCTCCCATCATTACCACATTTACATTCGCTCCAAAACTCTGCAGACACTCATCAACATCATTTACACACGGGAAAAAAACCTGGGAGAAAATCTGCCATAAATGATATATCAAGCCTTCACTCCCTTCCCCCCCACCCACCTCGGAACCCAGCAAGGGAAGCCCATACGCCAAGGATGGAATTAATCCAAAGGATAACGGGAAAGTAGACACAGGTAACCTTTTGCCAGTGGGTCTATTTGATTACGACTCCAAGACAGCAGGAGCCACCAGGTCCCCCAGTGTCCCCTTGACCCTAGCCATCAAGTGACCAGCTGATTGATGCTGGTCAGGCTTAACCAAGCTACCCATCTAGACAGAACAGGGGACCAAAGAGGTGTGCTGCTAACTGCAGAGTATTGTACAATACTCATATCGTTCAACCTCAGTGCTCTAGTTTCCCAGCATTATGGGATGCAAAGCACGGAAGACAAGTGGGGAGGTTAAAAAAAAAAAAAAAAAAAAAAAAAAAAAAACTGCCCGAGATGGACCGTGGGTAGGGACGAACAACATCACTGGCAGGCCTCCTCTAGTAATGATGAAGTGGGGGGGGGGGGGTTCTTGGCCCACGATGCAGACGCTAAACCCTACAAAACCAGGCAGACCTTCAGAGAAGGTGGCACTACTGGCCGAGCTTCAAGCCCCATCACGACATCAAGGTGATCCCCCTAAGCTAAATGAATGTGGTTGGCGTGATGATGAATGCAAATTGTATTTGGACCATGGAAGCAAGAGGATTTATTTGTAATAAAGATAAAAGTGAAAAATGTTGGATATCGTAAACCGGAGAAATAGCCACAATTAATGCAGGTGTTTGGTATGAGTTAATGTCTTGAAGCGGTCAAGTGAGTTCAGCTGCACGGCCTGCCCGACACATTTTTCTGCAGCCTTTTAATACAGAGAGTCATTTGGAAAAATAAGAAATATGCTTGTAAAGATGGAGGCATGATGAAGAGTACTGTAATATAAAATGGTACAAGAAACAATATATCACTACCAGATGTCTAGCAAGCTATAGCAAGTACATGGTCTATTATATTAAAGCCCAGTGACACTTGTCGGTTCCTTTTTTAAGCGGTTGACAACAACCGTTCAATCAGTATCCCCTTGTATTTAGAATAGTGGTCGTCGTGGAGTGCAGCCTAGAAGCGGTCGTGCTTGTGATGGGAGTATCCTGTGGGGTGACAGAAGCAGAGTCAACCAGGAGACCACAGAAGAAACTTGAGAATTATAAGCAAATATTAGTGACAAGAATGACGGGGTGAAGCTGGGACGGCAGCAATGACTCTTAGGTGGTTAGTGGGGTCACTGGAGAGGGACAAAATGTCGAGACATTTCATAGCCCGGCCTGCTTTGACTTTAGTATAGTAATTACAGGGTACAGAAACCTCATCAGGCTGGCTACATGTACGAGTAATACAGAAACACAGTATATTAATTACAACCATTTCTCTCAAAAGGATATTCTTTTATCTTAGGATTTTCCCAAGAAGTAGCCTCGCAAAAATACGGAATCTCCTCATTAGATGGCTCTATTTTCACTTGAATTTTATTATTGCCTAATGATTTTATTCAGTTTAGGGGAGAAAATCAGCGATAAATGTGTTAGTAGTTACCTCTAACAATCACTTCACCTTTCCCATTTAACTTTGATTATCAGCATCATGGTGCAACTGTGTAGCAGAACACAGGCTAATCTGTAGTGCATTTGTAAGGCAATTAAAGGGTTGCCAACTTACATATTATATTGTAACCATGTATTGTTTCATTCAAGTTCCATGCAGAGGCCTGGAATGCTTCGTCCTCAGCTCACTCATTTACTTTCCTTTCCCACCATCCCTGCCAGGGGTCCTTCGGCTCCCCGGACATTAAAAATTGCTTTTAGTACTGTTCTAATAGGCAAAAAATTTAGGTGCATAAATATATTTAAGTGTCAATGTGACTGAAAAAACACAGCCGTCGCTAAGAGCTGTGGCTGGAAAAAATGTTGTAACAGAGCTACTACGAACATGTTGCCTAAAAATGGTGTGATATCTAACATCAAGTCCAGTTTGCCTCTTCAACTGTGACTGTAGGTAAAAACATTACCATAGCCACCATTTGCAGGAAGATCCCTAAAGAAGTATGATTCCAGGCAAAAAGTGTGCTGAGGGACCCATGAGGATAAAGTATCTCCCCCAATGAACACAGAACTATAAGCTCTATGATGGTTGGACCCTCTGTAGTATTTGTTATAGGTGACGACTATGTAATTCAGCTACGATTGATTCATTATGTAAATACGGTCACCATTCTCCCTTGCATAGAATAGGGCATCCCTAGTGCTTTTCTGGCTAAAGTCAAGCGTTCATTTAGCGGATTGATAGGAGCCTTTCTGGGAAGGGACATCTCTAGAATCACGGTATTCCCGATCATTATAGTAAAGATCGCTTTAGGTAGCCTTCGGTGGAATCATCAGTCATCCTGTGGAGGGCTCTCGCACAGCGCACTCGCTTTCTCGTGCTTCGCACTCATTTCATCGTGTTATTTTCATGCCAATTTTGGTGCACCAGGACGCCTCGTGTACCGAAGTGTTGCGATCATTTCAGGTAATCCGAGTCACGTTTATTTGCTGTTCTAGTCTAACGTTGTCACTATCGGCCATCAAGGCGACATCGAAGGGTCCATGATGGTCCGTTCACGTGCTGTTCTAGTCTAACGCATCTCACAGAGCGGCCTCCGTGTGGCAAGATGTGGGTAACACTAATAGCTCCAGGCCAAGTGTTGTTCAGGCCAAGTGGAATTCGGTGTTCTGTTTTGAAAGAACACACACACACACACACACACACACACACACACACACACACACACACACACGGCTACTGCTTTAGTAGGGGAAGGTTGGGGAAAACGGCACATTTAAGGTTTGAGTCCATATTTTGAGTACCTAGTAATGTCCATACTTAAAGACTGATGGTATCTGAATAATTTGTTTATTTCTTCACTATATAAACGTAAAATAACAAATTAAAACTGAATAGTTTCATTGTGAGATTTAAAAGAAAATAACATTTGTTGGTGGGCCATTTTGTACCCGCTAATACCAATACGCCAGTCCTGTATGAGACAGCCCTAGCATGTATTCAATATGGGCGGTGGGTGTTAGCGCCGAAGTGGTGACATGTAGTGGTGTATGATATGTAGGAGGACTACTGGGCCTTGAGAGCAGGCTGTGAGGCCTATGTCCAGAGTCGAGCACATTAAAAAAAAAAAAAAAAAAAAAATGGCTCTCACTTGAGGGATAAAATGGCATCCTACTGTATGGAGATAATAACTTATAGAAACATATTTTTGAAGCATAAAAATATGTTTTCTTTGTTCCACGGAAAAAAATAAGTGACATTATTTTAATTCTGCCCAAACAAAACAACATAATCATAAATTCATTGAATATTAGATGTAATACAAATTCTTCTTCATTCTTATTTGCATATAGGAATGCACAATAGTTATGCTTGTATCATACTTGGGGATTATTATTTTTTTTTATTCTGATCAGCTAGTCAGGTCAGGTGCGGGTAAGGGGATGGGTCTGTTATGATGTGGCAGGGGTAAACCAGCTCTGTTGTCGGGCCCTGCTGCGAATGTCACTGATTGCATTGCGCAGTTGACCCTTGTGCGGTGTGGTGCAGTGAGGATCTGTCCTTTCTCCCCTTTGGGGCTAAGATTCGAATGAATGTGTTTGAATGGATGAGTAAATGGGGAGTGTGTCGTCCTGTCTCGGCTACCTCCTTTTCCTTGGGGGAAGCAGCCTAGGTATATAGATAGATAGATTCTGTGTTGAATATTAGATGTAATACAAATTCTTCTTCATTCTTATTTGCATATAGGAATGCACAATAGTTATGCTTGTATCATACTTGGGGATTATTATTTTTTTTTATTCTGATCAGCTAGTCAGGTCAGGTGCGGGTAAGGGGATGGGTCTGTTATGATGTGGGAGGGGTAAACCAGCTCTGTTGTCGGGCCCTGCTGCGGATGTCACTGATTGCATTGCGCAGTTGACCCTTGTGCGGTGTGGTGCAGTGAGGATCTGTCCGTTCTCCCCTTTGGGGCTAAGATTCGAATGAATGTGTTTGAATGGATGAGTAAATGGGGAGTGTGTCGTCCTGTCTCGGCTACCTCCTTTTCCTTGGGGGAAGCAGCCTAGGTATATAGATAGATAGATTCGGTGTTGAAAAGTAAAATGAATGGCCACATTCAAAAGTTGCTTCTTATTCCATGGTGAAAACTAAAATGAAAAATCATGAACAAAATGTGTATTCAAGTAGCCCAACAATTCTCACACACAAATTCAGTACGGTATCATTTTCATCAACACCTGCACAATTATCATGTGCCCAACGCAGACAGGTAGTACATTGAATCCACCCTTCTCCTGATGTTTTGCAGTATTTTTCAGTGCAGTAAAAGCAGAGTGTGTCATCATTATCAGACTCACTTGACTCATCTTTAGATGCTGTCGAGCCTCGTTTACCTTTCTCTTTCCTTTTTATAGGCCTTGACTTTTGTGCTTTCTTTGCCTTCTGCTGTTTTTCATATGTAATTTTCCTCTTTGTCCCCTTTATTGCTTCAGCTTTTGTCTTTCCACTTTGAGACAGCTAGTTTTGGTTTGTAAGGGGATGCTGTTATGTGTTCTGATACTGCTCTGACTGATTTCCGTTTTGAATCGAGTGTTTGATTTGCTTTGGTGGGGGACTTATTTCAAAGACAGAAACGTAGCCAGAAGTACTAGCAATATCAGTTGTTTTGTCAAAACCTGGTTATGTTGTAGGGCTACTAGCATCGCATGTTGTGGCATCAGTAGGTCTTTGGACATCATTTTGTGTTTCTTGGATACTGCCATCTAACCTTTGAGTTTCATCTTGACAGGGGGCTGGGAGTCTCTAGAATTAGTTTTATCCTGGTCTGTTACATCTGAAGGGGCAAAATCATGATCTTCGAACATGTTCCGGTTGAGTGGGTAGATCCCTGTTTTCCTGAAGCCATTTGCTGGATTTTGGGATGTTGATTTGAGATAAGCATTTCCAGACAAGGTGGCTAGTTGAAATACTGTGACGCATCTTCCAGGATGCTGTTCCAACCAGCGCTTAACCTCTTGAGTACAGTATGTAGAAAGGGGCTTCATAACTGCAACATCTAAAGGGTGCAACTTGTGTGTGCAGTGGGGAGGAAGACAATATATATACACCATTATCTCTCGCAACATGAACTGCAGCCAGGTTATAATTTTCAAATCACAAATAAAATAAAACAAAATGAATTGGTAGTTTTCACAAAAGATGAATGGGTAATATGGACCACCTTGAGGTAAAATGGCACAGTGTTCCATTTTACCTTATTTGCATGTGGGCCGTTTTGCCCCAGAGGTGTTTTCAATGTAAACAAACCTCACCTCCGACCACGTACAAGAAAATAACATTATTTCCGAATCACACACTACAGCTAAGTAATCGTCCACAATTATTTGAAATTATACTCACTGTACCCTTACAAAGCATTGTTTTGCAAAAAACTCACCATTAGATCAGAGGGTGCTGAAAAAATTAAGAACTTCTCACGACCAAACCGAACATGGCGCCCATGCTCCGGTCAAGCTGATGGCGGGAGGATTAGTTACATGGCGCTGTTGACAAATGTCAGCAGCTACAAGCACAGCTAATAAGGGTGGTCCATCTTACCCACCTGGGCCATTTTGCACCACTTTCCCCTATATTAGATTTTATTCAGAGAATAAGATGCTCATAGGAGTCTGAATGTTAGACGAAGCATTCATTAGACCAAAAACATAAGACGTTCCTCTCCACCACCACAGAAAAGTCAATCTGTTGTGCAAGCCAACTGGGAAATCAAGCCATAATTCAAAAAGTAAACACTAACCACCCATTACTATATTATCTTCTATCACAAACCATTGAATGTTGCACATACAAATAAAATGAAAATAATATTTGTAAAATCAAAAGCCTCGAACCTCTGAGTCCCTGACTTCCACTGGCACATCCTTCCCGGCCCATTTTTGCCGTGCAAATGAGCGAGATCCCGTCCAGTCGCCCTCTAAGGTTCAGAAGATGCGAAACAGGATGGCGAACTCGGCGCTGGGGGGGTTCAGTCAGTATTATCTCCGGCACAGGGCAGACATCTTTCCCAGGTTTATTCTTGCTATCTTCAAACGATTTTATACATATTAGGAGGGAGATTTTGACCGGATAGTTAAACATAGCCTTCATAAACCCTTACAGTACTAAAGGATTTTGCTTAGCTGCATAAAATCTTCTGAAGAAAACAAACGGATCGGGAGGCTGCATGAGTTCAGAGGATTCGAAGTAGGATTGTGAACTTGGCGAGGGAGGGTCTATACAGCTTCGTTATATAGGATGTTTTTATTATCTTCTGATGATATTTATCTTCTGATGATATTTTAAACTGCATGGGATATATAAATCCCTCATGAAACCCTGAAATATGAGATATTCTTCTTAAACTGAATAAAAGGTGCTGGATGGTGAATTCCGTAAAGGTGGGCTTAAACAGCTGATATTTACTCCACTAATATTTTTTTCCTTCTCTTTTATTCTTACTGTCTCCAGATCCTGATTATATATATATATATATATATATATATATATATATATATATATATATATACAATTTCCCCTAGCTATTGATAGCATTCACTGCATGCTTTTAGCACAACATTCCATGGGCCGTTTTCACAGACTAACTTAGTCAACTTCCTTTCCTAACACAAATGTGTTTTATCAGGTAGAATAAGAGATGTGGGAAGAATTCCTTCTGTGTCCTTCCGGCAAAACTAAAATCTTAGCCAAATTACCCACAACGAGTACCAGTATCCATCACACTCAGGCAGTGCATCACTCGTCCCACTGATCCTCCCCCATTCTTTTCCTGTACAACATGTTTTGATCAACGACAGATTAGGCAACTATTGCACACAGGTTACTGAACACTTTCATTGCGATGACGTATTTTGTACTTTATCTTTTTTTCTTTTTACCCTATTAAGCTGAGAAATCTTTTAAACTGTATAACCACCACACAGCATCCATTAACCCCTTCACAACTAGGGTACTTTCCTAATCCCATGAATCTGGCGACGTATATCTTTTTATTCTTGTCATCTAGACGATTTTATATGAGTCAGAGGAGACGTCGTTCAGTAAGGCGGATACTGAAGTTTATAGTTTCCTCTTTAACTTGAAAGTCTCTTGTAATTTTGACAAAATCTCCTGAAGATGGTAAGAATAAAATAAATAATACGTCATCGGAGTAGACAAGCTAGGGTAAATAAACTTGTCTGGCAGTTAAATCTGAACACTACTGGAAACCCTTTATAAAATATCCATTCATTCATCCCAAACAGGCATAACACATTGATTCCTGAAAAAGAAGAATAGTGGTAAATGCAGTGGGAATACAGTGATATTGTACTCTGAGCTGCTTTAATTAAATGGAATAAACTGTGAGTGACAGCCTGACTAACAAACTGTACGAAACTAGCTCATCTGAGGGAAATTACGACGGGTGACCGAAGGTTGTGAGTCACGGTGAAAGAGTTTATGAAGAAGGGCAGTGTTCTGTGGGGAAAAGTTTTGTTTCTGTGTAAGGATGTAAACGTTTGCATATCATTTAGTAAAGAGTAATGGTCACAGGATGCAGTGCAAGGTACCATACTTTATAAGATAATAAGGAGATACTGCTGCATCATATCCGCAGGCTATTTCATTACTACAGGTAGATGCTCTGTTGTATATGACATTTATTAATTTCTAGTTATATAACCCGAAGAGTTGCAGTCGGAGGCTTTTCTACTTGATAGAGCCTGTATTTTATGTTTTTATAGTTTGGAACACAGGAGCAATAGGAGTTTATGTCAGTCAATCATATCAGTATATGTTCTCTCCTATGTGGTGTGTAAATGAATACACCACAGCATGGTTGATATATGCACATTCACGCCCTGCTGTGTATTCTGCAGTTTACCCCTGCTGCTTCATCTCTTGTCTTTTACGGATCAGTGACATCGAATGATCCCCTACACATACCACTTCATATTTACACACGCCATTCACCAACCTGGATGCTCATGCCCCCTTGATAGAACATCTCTTTTCCACAATGCCTTAACCCCGTTCTTCCCCTTTCCCTCTTCCTCTAATTTTATCTCCTTCACATTTATATATATTTTTTTTGAACCCTCCATGAACTAAAGTGTAGATGATGCTGCATGTCAATTAAAACATACACTGTAAAAACAGAGTAAGAAAAACTGGCTTAAGAGAGGGGTGTCTGTACTCTGTCACGTGCTTACTAGACTGAGTCATCCAGTGATGAAGCGTGTGTCAAAATAAAATATCTAGGAAGTGTAATTTGCAACTAGGAAGTGTAATTTACAACGATCGATCAAGAAGTGGGAAAAAGAGTTCAGCAATCTAGGAGGGTAATTGGTGCCCTGAAAGTAATGTGAGTGTGGATGTGAGAGATCCCGACATGACAGTGAATCGTTACCAACTTTACTACAAATTAAGGAAGTGAGCCATGGACACTGCTAAAGAGACAAAGTTATGACTAAAAATAGTGGAGCCGAGTTACGCAGGAGTGCATGTGAAGATACAGAGAAACAGGTGGACACATGAAGAAGTATACAGGACAAATGGCATTATGGTAGACACAGAGGTTGGAGGTAGAATGAACCAACTGAATATAAAACACACACACACACACACACACACACACACACACACACTCGAGGAGAAGAAACCAAGAGCTGAGCCTGCAAAACTTATTTCTTTCATAACACTAACATAAATACCCCAAAATTATTAGATGAAAGTGTTTATAAACGTAGCTGAAAAGACAGGAGAGAAGAACACCAAGAGAGTGAAACAAGGTGAGGGGGGAAGGGAAGAATAAATATACAAGATTGTCTGCGTAAGAGCAGCCTGTCCTAAACTAGGGTCGACTGATGATATGGAGGTTTTGAGATGAAATTGTCAAAGGTGCCATACATGAACCAGAAAATCAGTGCTTTGCGTTGAATAGATAGACAGATAAACAAAAAGTGCAATCAGGGAGCATGTTTGGCTTGTGATCTGTTCTCGGACTGCATACCGAGGATGCATATTTGCCACCTATAAGCCAGTGCAGCTCCGTGCGTTAACGATGATCACTTTTATTTTACTTACCTGTTACCTGACCCCAATCTAACCCTTAAAGACTAACCTAACGTAACCTAAAATTTTTAGAAACAAAAAAACTAGCAAAATAAAAATAAAAACAACTCGGATCTTTCAGCCGAGACAATTGGCAATCATCCCACAACCTGTTCCTTACTGGCATTCGTCTGTACCCAAGCATCGTCTCTGTTCGTAATCCAGACTCATTTGGATGGCTTATGTTTCTCCTTTAACAGCAAACCATTTCTGTCAGCAATAATCATATCCAGTAATTTGCCGGTAATGAAAGAGTCTGGAACACATTACCCCTGATTCACGAGCGACCATAAAACTGTGGCGTAATCACTGTGGAAACTGTTATTACTGGCAAAGTTTAACGTAGTGCGCCATAATGACCACCACACCATAATGCATCGTGATTATTTGATACCATTATAATTGCTAACGAATATAATGAACCAGAGCTTGATATGTGAGAGAGAGAGAGAGAGAGAGAGAGAGAGAGAGAGAGAGAGAGAGAGAGAGAGAGAGAGAGAGAAATTCATGCCTTTGCTTGGCTTAACTGAGCATGAAGTCGGTGTATTCACGACAAATCCTGACAGCTGATCCCCTCCCCCCTCCTCTCTCTCTCTCTCTCTCTCCGTGTCTAATTACTGATTGATTATGCTACTCCTGAGGCAGACTACACTCGGTGAGTGGGTAGGTATGTGGATTAGTGAGTGGGTGGATGGATGGGGGAAAATAGTCCACTGGGGAAGACGTCCTTGGGGGAGACAGGCCCGAGTGGAAATGTAGGTCCAGCGGATAAAAACAGGTCCATGGCGAAAATAGGTCCATGGTGAAAATAGGTCCATGGAGGAAATAGGTCCATGGTGAAAATAGGTCCATGTTGAAAATAGGGCCATGGTGAAAATAGGTCCATGGTGAAAATAGGTCCATGGAGGAAATAGGGCCATGGAGAAGGAAAATTGGTTCAAGGAGTAAAAATAGTTCCACGAGGAAAACAGGCCTATTGTGAAAACAGGTTCAAGGAGGAAAAAAGATCTATAGGGGAAAAAATAGGCCCAAAAGATTAAATACGTCAATCTGGAAAACCAATCCACGGGGAACATAAGTTCATGGTGAAAATAGGTCCATAGAGAATAATAGATTCATGGGAAAATGTGTCTGAGAAATTGGGTGTATGAATGAAAATATGTCCAAAGGGTGAAAATTGGTCCATGGGAGAAAATACGGGGGTGAGGGATGGCCTAAAAGGGGTGTACCCGGAGACAGGCTTATGTGCTGGCACTATTAAATACTGCTAAGAGTATTACTATATACTACTGCATTGATGCTGACTACTACCACCATTACTACTGACCACTATTACCAACGCCACTAATTACCACTACCAATCCTACTATATATTATACTACAACCAGTATTACGAAATATTTTTACAAGTTCAGATCAGCCTTATCAATAGCACTAATAAACACTATCTCCAACACTATAAATCAAGGTGAGAAAGAGCAAGTTTAAGTCTGAGTGTAATACATGTTAACAGTGAGCTAAAATGAGTAATATACATGAGGTGCATTAAAAGGACATGTATGTGATGGGACGAGTGCTGTAATGAGCATAGTAACTGGTGGCTTTATGGATGAATCCTGCGATTAGGAGTTGGAGAGAATGCAACACGGTGATCGAGGTAAAGCAGTGGTATGTTATGACGCCCTAAACAGTTCAGTTCCAGGATATAATCATAATCTGAATCGAGTCATATGTTAGTCTAGTAGTTTGGACAAAATATCAAAACTTTTCGTGCTGAAAAGTTAACTTGGTAACCTATCATTCCAAAAGACCTCTCGTGAACAGAATATAGTAATTTCGATGAACACACACACACACACACACACACACACACACACACACACACACACAAGCAAACGCGAAAGTCGTCTTTGTACTGATGGCTTTACCATATAATGCGTCAATCCTTCATTGATATCTGTGTTTCCTTAAGCGTAATGAAAATCATCTACAGATAGCCAAAACAAAGTGACAAGTGTTAATCATATAGAACTGATTAATAAGAAATACGAGCAAATTCAAACACAGCGAAAGTAAAGTGGGTGTCAAGTTAGGTCAGGACAGTTGAGACTTCTTACCAGTGTATTGTTGATGTAAGAATGCGAGTAGGCTATACACACATTCCAAAGGCCATGCCATAAGCTCTGATGCATAACTATACTCTGCTCACCTTTACCTGGCCCAGATTTTAGTTCTTTTGTATCTCGATGGAAAAAATACCTATGGCTTTACATCATTCCCATAACACTTCTTCGTTATTAGCACCGTATTCTGTGTTAATCTACTGTTACAACTCAGCAACTCATAACGGATAGAAGGTAATATCAAGTAAAGTTAGAGTAAAAGAAGCAGAATACCTCTTCTCTTCTAAAGTTCGGGCTTCGCAGTAGTTTCCTCGTTTTTTTTCTTGTAAGCGTCGGTACTAAATTGTTGTAACTACATTTGGGAACTAGCATTGGGTTCTCACATACCAAGGTGACAACTGTGAAGATCACCGTTTTGGTTTGCATCAGTGCTAACATGTTGGGGCGCCATGTGGTTACACTGTATACGAAGGGACTGTGAAACAAGCGGTGCACCAGACTCAGACAAATTGCCTTTGGTGACAAGCTGAAGTGAGATAAATGTCCGGCAGCACACGGGTCCCAGCAAGGGAATGCCAACAATTCTAAAATATTGTTTGATATACGTGTGCATGTAAGCATGTAATCAACTTCCATAGCTATCCTCGCTGATATTGCTGCTAATACCAAAATGTACCTATACCACATACAAGAATATGCATATGACGCACTGTGATAGATTTGTTTTCACTGTTGTGCATGATACCTTCTGTACATGACATGCTTTTTCGTGTCTGTGAGAGCAGCTTACGCTCAGTGATCAAGAGTAACATCAAGTGCTTTTGCATTTAAACCAGGGATATGCTTTCGAAATGGTTGGAAGTTTTTTCAGTTATCATTTGAAATATTGCTAATAATTCCAACTCCTTCAACATTGTCATGATCAAATTCAGCCCGACGATTATATATATATATATATATATATATATATATATATATATATATATATATATATATATATATATATATATATATATATATATATATATATATATATATATAGTGTCATTCTTTACAGTACAAGCTTACATGAGAGGTGCCATCCACAAATATCAGTTTTTGCCACCCAGATTTTGTGGAAACATGGGATCAACAACAATCAAATGGAAAAGTTGTCAGCCTTAATTCCTACTACTATTCCCTCAGTCTTCTATCATTTACCTCACTTTTCTTCTCATATTCTTTTTTTTTTCTCTCTCTCTCTCCTCCTCCGGTTTCCCTTTCTTCTTTAATGTCACTTTTCCAAACGCCATATTATTTCAACCAATAAGAACAAAACAGCTCTTGTATATAATTTTGACCAAGCCTCTCATATTAGAGCCATTATTTTTTTTTATTGTTACAGGATGATTCTACACTATATCAAACATACAAAAATACTATTGGCATCAAATTAATGAGAAAAATGTAACCCAACCCCGCAGCGCAGTATTAAAACTATTAGAAATGCGTGATTTTGTCGTGATTTTGTCGTTATTTTGTTGCCGTTAGAAAACTACGGATACGTTTATATGAAGCTACAGAACGTGGTGAATGTTTTTGGCGTATCCGATAGAGCCAGGATTCCGGGGGCTTGAATGATGAGTGAATGGAAGCGTGGCCCATTGGACTGGGCAAATTTGGGTTGTCTGGACATTGCTACTCCTCACCCTGCCCTTGGGTGGGAAAGGAGGTCCGGATGATGATGATGATGATAAAGAGAAAACTACTAATTAATACATACGATATTCGGTCACTGCCACGTGTAATGACTGACTAGAGGAAAGTGTTGTGTAATTCCTCTTGACGTCTTACTATTTGCCACGTGTAATGACTGACTGGAAGAAAGTGTTGTGTAATTCCTCTTGACGTCTTACTATTTGCCACGTGTAATGACTGACTGGAAGAAAGTGTTGTGTTATTCCTCTTGACGTTTTACTATTTGCCATGTGTAATGACTGGAGGAAAGTTTTGTGTAATACCTCTTGATGTCCAGTTGCACTCATGGTAGTTCTTACTGAGAAGACGGTTCATAGCTGCCGTGGTCAGTTACTGCATCCCTATGTGGCCCTAAGGGACGAGGGCCTGTCCGGCTTTGTCACAGTGGATTAGATAGGCGGCAGAATCAATTATCTCTCATTTACAGCTTCCTGACAAGGCAAGCTGTTCCTAACTAACGCCTGCCAGTGAAGGTGTCCCATACTGTTGTATCGCACTGTTAAAGTTTTACTTATCGTTAATGAACATAGTCATGTGTGCCGTGATACGACAACGTTCTGGCATATCAGGTGTTAACTGTGGCAAACTATGGTTACAGGAGCCAAATACTTCAGGCAAATGTACCTAGTATGCAGAAAAAATAAACAAGCAAAAGGCACCTTTGACAACCACTCCCATCCCTGCAGTATTCTAACGAGAAAGAAAAAATATTTATTTAGATAATCTCTGGGAGTTCTACTCTGGCTAAAACTTAGTCAGGGTTTATATCTACCACTGTGCACAATTTCATTTTCCTAAGAAAAAAAAAAAAGTATGTACCAGGGCCCCGGTATGTACTCTCTCTCTCTCTCTCTCTCTTTCTATATATAAAGCACTAGGGCCGTGAGTACTAGCACTGTCCGCAATACTCAGGGCTATCCTTCCCGCAAGGATGGCCCCTCGCGGATTACATCCTGCTAATACTAATTCAAAGTGAGGGTGTACTTCCGTGCCAAATTTCATGTTCATAGTTTTTGAAAAAAGGAGAAAAGAAAAAGATAACACTGTGGCGCTATAAACTATGGCCGTTCATACTAGCACGGCCTGGCATCCCCTGCCACTACTGGGATCTTGCGCTCCCTAAAACTGGAACGGGTGGAGTTTTACCCCTGTGCTAATTTCAGTTTCTTAACTGTTTCCTCATAAACTCTGGACTCCCTCCTTCAAAAAGGTACAGAAACTCAGTGAGTAAATGAGTGACTGCGTGTCACGGTCATGGACAGACACTGTATCTACAGTAGACGCACATCTAGCTGAAAGCAAGAAAACAACTATGTTTCTATATTGTTATTATCTAAATCATGAAGATATAGGCAGGTGTCGGTGTAAAGGTGCATGAATTCATTCTGTTTGGCGAGTTAACACTCTCCTTCTTTCCCTGTTTCTTTATCGCAAAGAAATAAATTAACATGAAATAAATTAAAAATTTTGCACTAAAAGGGCTAAGCCGTTTTAATTAAAAGCCCTTTTCACTGTACTATATCCTCATCCAGCCCTGATATCCATCAAACAGCATTCCTCTCTTCTGCAAACCATTCTCACACTGCCATCGCCTCCCTCTAACTCCATTGCACAGCCTTCTCTCTTGCATCATTTTCTCACACTGCAGTCGCCTCCCTCTAACTCCAACACACAGCTTTTCTCTCTCTTCCAAAGCTATGTCACACTACCATTGCCTCCTTTCATCTCCTTCACACAGCTTCCTCTTTCCTGCAAACCTTTCTCAAACTACCATCATCTTTCCTCAACACACAGCTTTCCTTTCACCTGCAAACCTTTCTCATACTGCTATTACCTTCCTCCACGTCACAGCCTTCCTCTCCCCAGCAAAGCTTTGTCATACTGCCATCACCTCGTCCAGGTACCCTTACCCCAGTCATCCATCATATTCTTCCCCTCCACTCCACTCCATCGTTCATGTAGGCTTGTCACGTCCTCGCTAAATTTCCACCCATCTGAATACACTCAGAGACACCCTCAGCCTCACACGCTTTTCATCATTCACCCACACATATACTTCACACGCCTGCAACCTACAGAGAAAAAAAAAAGAACGATGGGAACAGTACTACTACTACTACTACTAAATAATAGTAATAATGTGGGTCAGAAGGGTGTCCACCAGTGCCATGTCGGTGAGCTACACATAAATCCTGTCGTTATGAACCCATTCCGCCCTTGGCCACGTGCTGCCTATGGCCTGTTATGGTCTGCTTACATCACCGCTAGAGATTACTATCCCCTTTGTGTTAGCATTTGTACTCTTACTCCTTGTTTTCTTCTCATCTCTGTTCTTTAGTCCTTGTTCCCTTTTTGTTTTCGCTTTAGTAAGCTTGTCTCATATCATTTTTGCTCCTTCCTTTTCCTCTTCCTCCACCTCCTTCTTCTCCTCCTCATCTTCCCACTTCTTCTTCTTCTTTTTCTTCTCCCCTTTTTTCCGCACAAATATATGTTTTCACTCTTCCTTCTGCCACTACTCTCATTTCTCCAATTCACTTACTGTACATCTCATGCTTTCGTCTCTATGCCTTTCTCTTTTCCTTTTTCTATATACCGGTTCTCAGATTCTTAACCTTACACTCCTATATTCTCCCCTCCTCCTCCGACACCACTCCAGGTTTATTTCAGTTTCAGTTGTCTTTCCCCCCCTTCATATTTTTGTGTGTGTCTTTTCTAACTTTATTAGGCATCTTTCTTTTGTTGCCTCATTATTTCTTGTTGGTGGTTATGCCTGTTATGTCAGGATGTCGTTGGTGATGTGATGGCGGCAACACAGGCAGATAGGGCAGTGTTGTGGCAGAGGCGGGGATCTGGGCATCATGTGGGAAATAATGGTGCGGGTGTGGAGGTGGTAATGGCCATAAGAGGCAATGTCCTGGCCAAAACAAGGCCGTAAATGAGAGACAATGGAAGGATTATATGTCTCTGGAGACAAAATTACCACACCTGCATTAGAATAATCAATAACTGGAGCACTCATTGGTTCCCTTTTTTCTTACACACACACACACACACACACACACACACACACATATATATATATATATATATATATATATATATATATATATATATATTGTTACGGAACAGAGAGAGATAATGAACACTTCAAGTGAGAATACTAAAATCACTACTGTCCCACAAAGTTCTAGGTTCAAAACAAAAGACTTAGGTAAAATTACAAGTTAAAGTTTAATGCTCAAACTAACAACTAAACATTCAGGACTCATAAGGATAATGTAATGGCAAAACAGGTTACATATAGGGTTAACTGCAATAGCCTCTATTAACACGAAATTAGCAAGAGCAAATTTATCTAAGTCAGCCCTGATAAAATGAGAAAACCGGATAATGCTGAGTTAAAGCAAGATATAATATTATTACAGATACAAAATATTACTAATACTGGCTGACAGTATGGAACCAACATGAATCACAAAAACTCCACCAGGCCCACGAATCAACGCCTTAGGCTATACAGTACAAGAAAAATGGTAATAACACTTATACTCAAATTATACAGCAGCTAGATGGCTGGAGACTTCCTGAGCACTCACAAAAATAATAATATACTGTACAGAGGAGGACAGAGATGTGAACAGAATGAGGAGTAGATCTAAGTGGCAACTAATGCAGAGACTGAGCTCATTATATAGGGGCCGGCAGAGCTTGATTCAACTTGTAAGAAGGATGCGCAAATGAAGGCATAGGGGATGAAGAGTTGACAATCCCGCTCTGAACAACAGAAAGAACGACTTACTCTACTATAAGAAGAGCGGAGTGAGGTAGAACACGCAAGCCTGGTCACTATGGAAGCCACGTGGCGAATCGTGAACAAACATGCAGCATACTATACATTAA
Organism: Coenobita brevimanus; assembly: GCF_032717465.1. Taxonomy (NCBI): domain Eukaryota; kingdom Metazoa; phylum Arthropoda; class Malacostraca; order Decapoda; family Coenobitidae; genus Coenobita; species Coenobita brevimanus. The sequence continues at coordinate 5,542,954 of NC_137043.1, read as the reverse complement.
GATCATACAAAGGATGATGCAGTCATGAACAAAACTGTATCATAAGTTAGAATTATACAGGGGATGATGAAATCATAGGCTATGTAACACCTCCCCACAAAGAAAAAGAAATTTACAATGGAAATTTCTTATTACTCTAAAACAATCTGTCTAAAGTCTAGATAAGCAATCTGCAATAACATTTTCTTTCCCCTTGACATGTTGTATGTCTAATGAATACTCCTGAAGAAGTAGACTCCATCTTGTCAATCTCTGATTTTTATCTTTAAACTTACTAAGGAATTTCAGTGGGTTATGATCGGTATAAATGACTATGGGGTCAAAACCAGAACACAAATAAAATGAAAAATGCTGTAAACCCAAAATCAAGGCCAAAAGCTCTTTCTCAATAGTTGAGTAGTTCTTTTGAGGTGGAGTGAACTTCTTACTGTAATAAGATACAGGGTGTTCAATACCCTGATCATCCTCTTACAGCAAAACAGCCCCAGCTCCTGTATCACTTGCGTCAACAGCCATCTTAAAAGGCTTAGCAAAATTTGGAGTAGCGAGCACTGGCTGACTTAATAGGATAGCTTTAAGTGTGCTGAAAGAGGATTCACAGTTATCGGTCCAGACAAATTTAACTCCCTTTTTCAGTAGGTCTGTGAGTGGTGATACAAGAATTGAAAAGTTAAGAACAAATCCCCTGTAATAACCTACCATTCCCAAAAATCTTTGTAGCTCTTTCCTATTTTTAGGTCTGGGAAGATCACTTATAACCTGAACCTTAGCTCCTGGTGGTGCAACATGCCCATCACCAATTTTGTACCCAAGGTACTGAACTTTAGCTTGACCATACTCACAATTTGATAAATTAGCTACAAGATTAGCCTGAACCAAATGCTCAAGAAATTTACTGACATGGCATAGGTGATCTTTCCAGTTGTCACTGAAGATTAATACATCATCAATATAAACAACACACCCTGCCAAACCCTCTGTTACAACATTCATGAGCTTCTGAAAAGTGGCTGGTGCATTCTTCATACCATATGGCATTACAGAACATGCAAAAGTCTTTCCTAGTGTTCCAAACATGAGATCTCCCTAGCACGTTCGGTCATAGGTACTTGCCAGTATCCCTTTAACAAATCAAACTTACTTATGTACCTAGCCTTTCCGATCTTGTCTATGCAATCTTCCACGCGAGGGAGAGGGTAAGTGTCTGTTTTGGTTATCTGATTAACCCGCCCCGTCCCGACGACGTATGGGTACGTCACCACGATTTGCATTTGCCAGTCCCGGCGACGTACCAGTACGTCGTGCAATTGCAAGGTACCTAATTTGCACAATTTTCAATTTTCGCACGTGATTTTTCGTATGTATACACGGGACACCTTCCTCTATTCCTGAACAAGATACCAAGCAGGGACAATGCCTTACACTGCATAACCTCCCCCCTCCCCCCCTCACGCCACTGTCTTGGCAAAGGACCTGTTACCAGTGACCTGGCTAGTAAAGTTATTCAGGGCCAGAGTGATTCCCCAATCGATGACAATGTGGAGGACAATGTTTACATAGCATTAGAAGAAGAAACAGCCAGAAATAATGATCAGGTAGTGTGGCAATAATAGGTCAGGTATGGTGATTAGTTAGTGAGTGAAACAATGCTTATAATGCCTTTATTACTGCTTGAAAACCAATATACTGTCATACTACATATACATTCGTACCAAGTAAAAAAATAAATAACGTTTATGAGTGGATAAAATAGTTACCCTCCCACAGAACTCGTTTTCTTTGGTGCCAGCATGTTAGAAAACCCACTCAGGTAAGGAGGAACTCCTACCTGGATTGGGCACTTTAAACCTCAGGTGAGCGATTTCTCTATGAATTTTCGATGTTTCTCACCAAAAGCGAAGGTTTTGGCCCAAAAAAAAAAAATCAAAAATACCTCGGGACTGGGGGATGTCGGAGGTGCGGAAAACCTCGGGACGTGACGGGTTAACACGTCTGTAGTCAATGCAAAGCCGCTGTGACCCACCTGGCTTAGGGACTAGAGTGACAGGAGAACTCCACTCGCTCTGAAAGGGCTCAATCATCTTGTGGTCCAACAGGCAGCCAAGCTCCTTCTGGATGAGAGGAACTTTCACTGGGTTCACACGGTAAGGAGGTAGTTTAATTGGCTTTGCGTCTCCAACATCGACATCATGCATCAACACAGTGGTTCTTCCTGGAGTGTCACGGAACACTTGCGGGTACTCCTGCAGTAATGCCGAAAACTCCTGCCTTTCCTCGGGAGCTAGATGAGAAAGCTTAGTCTAGAGATCATTCATGATATCAGGATTCTTCCCCAAACTATCACTCAGGCACATACTGCATGGGAGAGCTTTACTTGCAGACTCGGGTGGAACAGCTGCAGTGCAGACTGGGTTATTTTCATCCCGCCTGTGATATAACTTTAGCTTGTTGATGTGACAAAGTTGCTTGTTCTTTCTACGATCTGGTGTGGCGATGACATAGTTGACATCACTGAGTTTCTTCTCCACGAAATAAGGACCACTAAACTTGGCTTGAAGAGGTTGCCCATGCACCGGTAGCAGAATCAAAACCTGATCTCCTGGCTGAAAGTGGCGTAACCTGGACTTCTTATCATACCAAGTCTTCATCTTCTCCTGAGCAGCTTCTAAATTCTCTCTCGCCAGCTGTAAAGCAGTGGACAGCCGTTCTTTAAACTTCATCACATACTTCAGCTGGTTGACGTCATCTTCCTCCGACAGCCAGCATTCCTTGAGTAGCTTAAGGGGTCCTCTTACTTCATGGCCAAACAGTAGTTCAAAGGGTGAGAAGCCCAGTGATTCATTTGGAGATTCTCTTGCGGCAAATACAACTAATGGAAGACCTTTATCCCAGTCTTTCTGATGTTCCAAACAGTATTTCCTGAGCATCGATTTGAGTGTTTGATGATATCTCTCCAACGCTCCTTGGGTCTGGGGATGGTAAGCTGAACACGTGATCTGGGTGATGCCCAACTCTTTCAGAGACTGCTTGAAAACATTTGACATGAAATTACTTCCCCGGTCTGACTGTACCTCCTTGGGCAGAACAAACTTGGTGAAGAACCCTAGCATTTCCTTAACCACGTTCTTTGCTGAGATATTTCTAAGTGGAATGGCTCCAGGATAACGAGTAGGCATATCAATCAGGGTCAACACATAAGAAAATCCTGAAGAAGTCTTAGGAAGAGGGCCCACAATATCCACCAACACACGGGTGAAAGGCACCTTAAAAGGAGGAATGGGAACTAGAGGTGCAACCTTTTCGGTCTGGTTACACTTCCCCACAACTTGACAGGTGTGACAAGACTTACAATACCAGGAAAAATCTCTGAAGATACCTGGCCAGTAGAAGTGTTTCAAAATGCGTGCCACAGTCTTCCTCACTCCAAGGTGTCCTGCCAAACTGGAATCATGAGCCACTCTAATGATATCCTGCCTACAAACACGGGGAATGACATCTTGATGTACAACCTCCCATTCACAGTCGGCTGATGCTGTTGGGGGTCTCCACTTCCTCATAAGTACTCCTGACTTTACATAATAACAAGTAGAAGCACCAGCTGACTCTTCCTCACTGCAAGCAGAGTTAGCTAGACCTTTCAACTCAGGGTCAGCAACCTGCAACTCAACCAACTCTTGACGAGGCAAATTATCAACACTATGGGGTACTGCCTCATCTGGTGAGTGGTCCAAATTAGCAAGAAAAGTGTCAGCTAGGATAACATCATCATCATCATTATCCTCTAAGTCACCAGTAACTTTAGACTTAGCCCTAGTGACAGCACATGCAGAGAACACATCAGGGACATCACAATCCTGGGACGCAGTCACTGGTTCAATAGACAACTGAGGAGCTGGACACACTTGACTTCCACCAATATCATTTCCAAGTAAGAAAGTTACACCTGACATTGGGAGTGTCTCAACCAACCCAACCATAACGGAACCATTAACACAACCAGACTCTAAATTCACTCTGCACAGAGGGACAGAGAAGTAATTATTCCCTATACCTTGTAAGATTACAGTTTCATCAGAGGAATTAACATTAGGGCCTAGAACACTGGTCAGCATAAGGGATTGGCAAGCACCTGTATCACGATATATTTTAACTGATTTCCTGTCATTACTGTCCAGAGGACTGACAAGGCCATTAGACAGGAAATTAGCACATGAACTCTTGAGAGTGTCACCCACGTTACTGCTGAATAGAGGAGCTTCATCATAAGAATTTAATTTACCCCTCAAAGCAGGTTCAGTTAACTCGGTTAAAGAATTCTGGGAACTCTCAAGGGTGGACACTAGACCAATTGACTGAATATTTAAAGACTCCTTTTTGTTCACATCACGCTGTCTCCTGAAACATTTCTCCGTAGTACTTTTCTGAAATCTAGAGGTGGAGCTGGTATTTACTTCCTGAGAAACATCATCTTTATTCTCTTTCCTGTTACCTGTACTCTGAGTAGGGGCAACGTACTTACTCTCAGCTTTCTTTTTTTCTTTAGAATATCTCTTGTGAGTGAGAACATATTCATCAGCTAAAACTGCAGCATCAGACAAATTATCTATTCTTTTCTCATCAAGATATAGGCCTACATCTTTATTAATACACCTTTTGAAGTCCTCCAGCAAAATCATATGCTTAAATTTATCAAAATCAGAATTTACATTCTTAGATTTTAACCACTGCTCTAACAGATCTTCTTTGATTTTTGCATACTCAATATGGGATTGCTTATCTTGCTTATAAGATGTCCTAAATTTTACACTATAGGCTTCAGGAACAAGCTCATAGGCTTTAAGAATCAAGCTCTTAACTACATCATAATTATCAGATTGATCCTGAGGCAAAGATGCATAAGTTACTTGAGCTTTACCGGTGAGAACACTCTGAAGGAGTACTGGCCAATACTTTTTGGGCCAATTAAAACCTGTAGCTACCCTCTCAAACAACTGAAAATACTTTGTTAAATCAGATTCATTAAAAGGAGGGACAAGTTTAACATTTTTAGCCACATCAAAATCATCAGAGCTAGATGATCCAGTTCCACCTTGTTTCATGCGATACTCATGGTCTGCCTGAATCCTAGCAAGTTCAATTTGTGCCTCCTGAATACGAGCCTGAGACTCAGCCTCCTTAGCACGAGCCTCCTGCAGGGCTAGCTGAAACTTAGCTATTTCAATCTGCGTTTCCTCACCTGGAGGAGTTACATTAAACAAGCTTTTATAAATCATGCCAACCATTTGATCTTTAAAATGATGAGAGTGAACAGCAATTCCCAATTGTTGAGCAACAAGCTTAAGTTCATTCTTTGTTCTGTTTTCTACATCACACACTGTTTGCACATTTGACAAAAAATCTTTGGCTTCATCAAGAGTAGTAATAGTAGACATCATGAATAAATCACAGTCACAAAATATCAAGCAATATCCTTATGATAATATCCTGAATATCCTGATAAGAGGTCGCCAAATTAATGTTACGGAACAGAGAGATAATGAACACTTCAAGTGAGAATACTAAATTCAATACTGTCCCGCAAAGTTCCAAGTTCAAAACAAAAGACTTAGGTAAAATTACAAGTTAAGGTTTAATGCTCAAACTAACAACTAAACATTCAGGACTCATAAGGATAATGTAATGGCAAAACAGGTTACATATATGGTTAACTGCAATAGCCTCTATTAATACGAAATTAGCAAGAGCAAATTTATCTAAGTCAGCCCTGATAAAATGAGAAAACCGGATAATACTGAGTTAAAGCAAGATATAATATTATTACAGATACAAAATATTACTAATACTGGCTGACAGTATGGAACCAGCATGAATCACAAAAACTCCACCAGGCCCACGAATCAACGCCTTAGGCTATACAATACAAGAAAAATGGTAATAACACTTATACTCAAATTACACAGCTGCTAGTTGGCTGGAGACTTCCTGAGCACTCACAAAAATTATAATATACTGTACAGGGGAGGGCAGAGATGTGAACAGAATGAGGAGTTAGATCTAAGTGGCAACTAATGCAGAGACTGAGCTCATTATATAGGGTCCGGCAGAGCTTGATTCAACTTGTAAGAAGGATGCGCAAATGAAGGCATAGGAGATGAAGAGTTGACAATCCTTCTCTGAACAACAGAAAGAACGACTTACTCTACTATAAGGGGGAGAAGGGGGGAGTGAGGTAGAACACGCAAGCCTGGTCACTATGGAAGCCATGTGGCGAATCGTGAACAAACATGCAGCATACTGTACATTAGGAACATACAAAGGATGATGCAGTCATGAACAAAACTGTATCATAAGTTAGAATTATACAAGGGATGATGAAATCGTTGGCTATATGTAACAATATATATATATATTTATATATATATATATATTTATAGATATATATAGATATATAGAGAGAGAGAGAGAGAGAGAGAGAGAGAGAAAGAGATACATGGTGGTGGAGGGGAGAGGGAGGGGGCTACCAAGGATGCGATGGAGGAATGGAGTATGGAGTAGAGGTAGATGGGAGAGGGCAGTGTAAGTTCCGGGAAGGGCAACGAAATGGCTAGGAACGGGACGACATGGAGGCGATTTGTTTGTGGCTACCCCTTACGGGATAATGGCCTCTGTCTGTACTTGGATAGATTGATTGACTGTTAGATATAAATACTACACAATATATTTTGATTATCGTTATTACGGTATTTATCCAATACTTCTGTCAAAAGGACAACTTCACATGCTAAATAAAACTCAGTTACAACCCATTCACTAGGAACGATTTACCCTAAACTGAACACAGTCATCTGGCACCTCCAAGAATAAAACTATAGACGCCATCACTGTGAAGGTACTGTTGTGGACATCCAATAATATTATCGAGGCCATGAGTCGGTGTGTTACATCATGTATAGTGTAATGAAATATTTCATTACAGACGTGGGCTGACCTAAGTTCATTTTCATATTCCATGGCCAGATAATAATGAATATAAAAATCAACTTTTCTTTGTTATCTGTTTCATATGGAGAAACATATCGGCTTTCTTAAAATGTCAACACACACACACACACACACACACACACACACACAAAACGGAATGTGATTAATTATGGCAATACTGTATATGTATTCACATGTGCTATAATTTTATACCAGTTGCTCATATGTTTATGTAAAAAATATGTATTGAAATACACTGATACGTCATTCTTCCTTCCCCAGGTGTGACTGTAGGTCTTAGGATACATTTTTTTCACACTCCAGTTCTGTCAGAAGATTTTCAGCCATCATCCCGGCCAAGCAGGACAAATGATTAAAATTGAGTAACGGTTTTATACTAATTCTAGGAACTCGTTTCAAAATAAACTGGTTGGTGTGGTATTGTGTGGTATGTAAATAGAAATTGTGTTTTGCAGTGTGTACACCCTCCCAAAAAAGTATCGGCCCTCTAACGGCACATATCATTCTGAAACACGGACGAAGCATTGTGATATATGGGGCACCCTGTGATTATAAGTAAAAATATTATCTTTGGTAATTATTACAACTCGAAATCACACACAAAAAAAAATCACATACTTGGTAGTACATGTTTTAAGGCAAAAGTTTCATAGATTCATGTGTGTCTGCAGAACTCGCTCATTTTCACAACCATCGTACCCTAGGGGGCCGATACTTTTTGGGAAGAGTGTACATCACAAACTGTCAGGCCTCCAGTGCCAGGGTATCACTGAAACTTCGTTTGGCTGCTGTGGTAAAATGGAAGCCAACAAACGTTCCCGTTTATAGCACTGAAACAAACTTGGGATTTTTTGTTGTATGGTGGTGGTGAAGCCTGGCATGTTTCTTTATATACTGTACCCATGGCACCATTACTCTCAACTGTGACGAAGCTGTTACAGCACAGCACTGGATGTGTTTAATTTACCACTGTGTGACAAAGTGCCTGGATTACTTTGACGATAAGCTAACTTACTTTGAAAAGCAACCCAGAATTATTTTGGTTAAGTGTGTTGTTCTGTATGTCTTTTCCCTTTTCATCTTTCAAGGAAAATTTACGATAATTATCACAGCATGTCAGCCGCTATGAGTCTGGGTCCTTGGGCTGACTGGGTGTCTTCTTAAATCTTGCCCAATTACCGGTTCTATATTGGGTCGTAATTAGACTAATTAGCCCGTGTGTGTGTGTGTGTGTGTGTGTGTGTGTGTGTGTGTGTGTGTGTGTGTGTGTGTGTGTGGTAAAATAGAAACCTGCAACCTGTTCTTTCCCTAAGTGTAACAAAAGGGAGTCAGTTTCGTGATCCACCCACTTCAAAATGCCTGAAGACATTGACCTGAAGACTGGAGGTCAGTGGCTGAAGGAAATACAAAGTGACGGAGTTAGTTCTAGACCTGAGTTGTTGCAAACATAAAGGACTGATAGCATCGGTTGTCTCTTGCATTAGAGAGCTGGACAGGTCGACAAATCCAACGTTGTAATGGAGAAGTGATAGAAGTAGCCAGTTGAAAAGAGTAGTGACCATTGAAATAAAGATAGTTGAGGGGAAAAGACGCAACATTACGGCAACGGGAGAGCGCTTTGAGAGGAGACAGTAAACAAGGGAGTTAATGAGACGAAAAGCCTTTGACCCCAACTTAGAAAAGCAGTGTTTGGTGATCCCCCCCTTCACACACACACACACACACACACACACACACACACACACACACACACACACACACACACACACACGAACGACAGCAGTACCCCATACACAGGCAAATAATATCCCTGAGTAACTTTTATGTGTGTTTTGCCTTTCCATATAAAAATCTAATGAATAGGGTGAAGTCGAAGATTTTTAGTCTTATGAATCCCTTCTTTTCATTAACTATTTTTTATTCTATCCAGATCGTTGTCTTACTATTCGCTTCTACAAGGAATACATCTCTTCTGAACCAATGTCCTCATATCGTGCTCAGTATACTAAGCACCTACCACCCTCACACTCTCAAGCCTATTTTGTGTAGTAAACCTGAATTCTCTAGTCTCTTGCATCCATAAGCCTACGGGAAGGCATTTCACTTGGGGAGCAGAAAGAGTTTGCCCTGAAAATGGTCAAGGTTGCCCGGATGTTGCCCACAAATTATTACTGTTAGATATGCACAGTACACTAATATGTACACTAATACGTGGGTAATTTATATGCTTAAATTTCTTATGTTCAGATTTGTATTAACATGAAAACTGAGAGTGGGTAATGACTAAATATAAAACAAACCGAAAACTAATTATTTTGCCCTTACACCTTGAAGAGAAAACCTTCTTAATCCAAGGATATTAATAGTTTTAACCATAAGTACTTTTAAAAACACCAGTGCACCATCAGAAGGGTCTAGCCTGAAAAATAAATTGCCCTGAAAAAGACACTTTCCTAGTCCTGTGAGGGTGGGAGGGTGCCACCCTACTCCTAGTCTCGTACACCTGTGCTCACAGCCACAGCTGGGTATCTGGACAACATTTTCAGGTTACGGTACTTTTTCACCAAGCAATATCCAGCGGTCTCTGAGAACATTCATAAATATAACCTTTCCTGTGACAACGTTAATTTTTTAAATTGAAAAATAATTATGCATAAAAGCCATTCCTACAGTACTATGTTCTAGATGTTGTGGCGTTAGTTTAGGTTTCCAAAGTACAAAAACTTTACGCGTCAGTTAATAGCCAGACCCGTCTGTGTCACGTCTCGTGCGGAAAGATTTTGGGGATTGTTTTTCCAAGGAAAATAAAACTAAAGTCTGAAAAAATTAAAATAGTATCTCATCCTTGGGATATTAAGTAAAAGAAGCTGCACTTACACATGACCGTCTCTCTTACAACCAATGACGTAGTCTCTGAGGCCTACGATACGCTGTAGAATCTGTTCTTACCAGCTTATGTCAAGTCCTTTAATATATAACTAAATGTTCTGTATGCAGTGTACATCGGTAAATAAATCATATAAATAATATAAAATGGAACTTAACCTACTGCTCTTCATTCGGCATTGAAACAGGGTCGGGATGAGGTAGCAGTATTTATCCAATATCCCATCAGTGCTGCCACTGGCCCATGCACTAGTTGCAGATTTCACAACACCTCTTCCTTAGCCATTTATCTGTACATTCACCTCTGTTTTTTCAGGTATGAGGTTGATTCAAGCTGTAATGATATTTGAAAGGCATATAATCATGTAACCGAACATTAATGTGCGAATTGCCAAACTGGATGGTACAGGAGAGGTGCAACAAAGAATATGGTTAATTGTCGGCACCACAGTTCTTGGTGGAAGGGATCGCACTGGAATCCCTCACTGCAGAGCTCTGACTGCTGCAGCTGCTGATGATCTAGAGACGACTGCGCAAGAGGATTGGAGTGAGAGAGAGAGAGAGAGAGAGGGGGGGGGGAGATTACTTGCTCATTCACCACGATCATATCATATGTCCAGCATTCCGGCAACACACCAATTCACGAAAAGTGAACATGTAGGTAGGCATCCCTAAGACCTGCGTGCCGCTACCCTCCACCCCCCCCCCTTAAAATGAATGAATGAATGACTGAATTAAAATAAATTCCGATGTTTCTGCCACTTACTGTCTGTTCACCCTAGCCAGAGTGTTTCTCATACATGCGGAGGTTGTCAACAAAATTTATGCCAAAACCGACTCCATAAAATTAAAATGATTTCTGTCTCTAAACTTTAATAATAATTGATAATAATAATAATAATGATGATGATAATACTACTACTACTACTACTACTACTACTACTAATAATAATAATAATAATAATAATAACGAAGACTAATAAAATAATAATAATAATAATAATAATAATAATAATAATAATAATAATAATAGACAATAATAAAATAATAATAATAATAATAATAATAGACAATTATAAAATAATAATAATAATAATAATAATGATAATAATAATAGACAATAAAATAATAATAATAATAATAATGATAATAATAATAATAATAGACGATAAAATAATAATAATAATAATAATAATAATAATAATAATAATAAAGACAATAATATAATAATAATAATAATAATAATAATAATAATAACAGTTATAATAATAATGATGATGATGATGATGATGATGATACGTAGAGAGTGGTCCTAGAGCAACCTTTATATTGCTTTCCAAATTTATGTATATTACATGGGATGGCCCTGCAGAGGTAATTGCTTGCCTGCTGTTGGTGGGTCTGCTCTGCCAGACTAACCGAGAATACTCAACAAACATATACTGAAAATTATTACAGGATAGTTGAGTAACTTTCTCACTGGCTGAACAACGTCCCTGTGCTGATTTTTTTTTTTTTTTTTTGCTAAAAAAATCACACAAAAATATCAACTGCCTGCTCATTCACATGTAACAGCACTGATCCAACACCACCATTTGTTTCAATAACTCTCTTGAATAGTGAAATCAAATCTGATGCTGCTAGTTTTGGCTGACATGATAAAGTGAGCTTAACAACACAAAAAGCTTTCTCACACTTCTCATTCAACTCATTTTTTTAAAGATAAGTCAAAAGTGCTAACCAGAGAAATTTACAGCAACAGACGGTAGCAGTCAAGCAACAGTCACATGCAAATACTTAAATTCTCATGCTTAGTTTTACTTATGGGAAATATACAAAGAGATTAATTTTACAATGAGGTGAAGCGTCTTTTCCTATCCCAGTTACTTGTTACCATAAAAAAAATTGCACCTGAGCTTGGAAAAACTTGCAGTTCTATAGGTTAGGTACTGAAGTTGCACAGGACAGTCTTTTCAAGAGTGTATCCAATGTTCCTTGCTCAAGGTTCTCATTAATAACTTCTCATATCCATCACCTCAACTCTATATCAATGCCACCTGTTTCATTTCTCCTTCTCAACAAGTACTTAAGATCTTTTCATCCAGCTTTCACATCCTCTCCCACTAATTACCCTAGGCTTGATCTCACTCCTTCAGCCTTCGTCTCACCCTTTCACCACCTCCTTTTCATTCGCTAATTTTCCTCTTGTCTCCTCTTAATCACCTTCTCTTCTCCTCGTTCCTCTAATAATCTGTCTGGCAATACACTATCATCGCCTTCATTATCCTCTGCATCTTACTAGACATAGCCTACTTCACGATGAGGCGGAGATTAAGTAAATATTGCAAGTGTAAAACAATACTTGGCAAGCTGGGTTTATTTCATGTATTCGTTTGTGGGATAACTCAGATATTCCCAGATGGATGGGGCTAAAAGGAATTCCTAAATATTCCCTACTTTATATTTTTATCCCACTCATTGTCCTATTCGTACACAAAGTTCGAACCACTGTGAGTGTAATAATTTTCCTCTCTGGTAATTTCTTCCCTTTTGTAACATTTTGCACAGTCCTTTATGATTATGACAATACAGTATTTGTATGCTATGTGATGTACACGACTGCAATCAAATAAACATGAAACAGGCAGAGACCAGAAAAAATGGTGGCTAACAAGCATGTCGATTAACAGAACACAGCAAAAGTCGACAGGAAGTAAAAATGTTCTAATAGTTACATTGCGTGCATCAGCCTGAATGTGGATAACATTAGTCACTTATTCCTCTCTCTCTCTCTCTCTCTCTCTCTCTCTCTCTCTCATCATCATCCAGCATCCACCATTATGCACAGGTCAGTATCTACTACAAGGAAAAAGTATAACACAAAGCAAGAAAAACTACCATATGAGTTTAAAGTGAAATGGACCACATCTCCAATCACTTGCCGTTCAAAACCTGAAAGCCCTTAGATAAACATAAGCCATTTATATTTGAAACGAAAAACATTAAACGCCACAGGGACATTCGCACAGCCAGTGATATATAAATCCACACACTAATATTACATAATTATTCAATGCAGAGGAAAATATTTCAGTTGGTGTCCCTTAAATCTCAGTAAGTGTTCCTTCGTATGCAATTTTCTAATCCGGCTGTATTTTTCTGTCTACTGGTTCCTTAATTCACTGCTACTTATTAATTTTACATATTCATGAATCGAAACTTTTTACGCCACCTAACTGAACTGCACTGTGTTTTCATCTGCCATTTCGGATGCTATATCCAGGACTCACGAAAGACTTTCCCTCCTCTCTGGTTCTCACAGACCATCATTAAATATCTCTGTTTACAGTTGCACAATATTGTCATTCATTCTCTGATCTTTTGCCCTTTACTACTTTTAAAAGGTTTTCTTTCCTGGTAATAGTGCCCCTAGAACTCTACTGGAGAAAAACAAGAAGTTGTGATTGTATGAGAGAGAGAGAGAGAGAGAGAGAGAGAGAGAGAGAGAGAGAGAGAGAGGAAGAATTTCAGACTTGACGACGTCACAGAAGTGATGATGACTGCAGTGAGAATGGAACCTGTTTTGGTAGTAATAGTGGCGAAAGACCGCGTCTACGTTTATGGGGCATATGGCGAATGATAAGTGAGAGAAATGCATCATAACCATAAAGAACTAACAAACAATGAGGTATTTGGGTTTTAAAGTGCAATGTATCCGCTGATGCCAATAGTAATACTACCTGTACATGCCTGGGATTCCAATATAATAAAACTAGATGAATTATGTTTGACAGCTGAGCAACAGTGGGTTAGCTTTGGGCAATTTTCAGACACTAGACAAAACTATTGATCGCAGATGTAATGTCACATGCACATTCATTATCATCATCATCGCCACCATCACCACCACCACACCACCATCATCATCATCATCATCATCAACTTTGCTACTATTTTGCATAAGACGTGCAATACCCACAAATATAATGAACATATAATCACAGGAGAATAACCATCAGTTTGCCCAGTGAGATGGAAATTCAGCCATTCATGTATTATTTGGACAGACCAAATTCACAAACAGTTAAGCAGATACCAAGCGAGGCAACAGAGAACAAAGATAAATAAACTACACTACAGTAACGTATTGCTATCCCCAAGCATTTTTTTTTTTTTTTTAGCTTAGGAGCAGTGTTTAGACCGAAGGGCTTTCATAAAGAGCTGTTTAACTTCACCACTGCAAGGCCGTCTCCGCTAATAAATAAAACTGTCTGGTAGTAAACAAAACAGTAAATTAGATGCCATCGTTGTCGAATGGCTGTCATATTTCTATATACTGTTTCTATTGCCAGCCGCCTTCATCCCGAAAGGGGTAACCACAAACAAATCGTCTCCACGTCGCCCTGTTCTCTGCCGTTTGTCTGCCCTCCCTCCAACTCTGATATGTCTCCTCATTCCATCCATCCATCACATCCTTGGTCTCCCTTTCCTCCTCGCTTTCCCACGCTCTCTCACATATATATATACGCCCACAGTAAAATCTCCATAATATACAAATACGAATGTAAAAACCCAACAGTCCGTATCCCTTAGATCTCAGTAAATGTTCCGTGGTATTCATTTTCTTTTCGTATGATTCTGCCCGTATATTTCCTTCTGACTCTGCTCTTACTGTATATTTCTCTGTATGTTCTTCGCTGACTCATTTTCGCCTGTCTTTGTACTGTGCTTTGCGATACACATTAGGTAGGATGTCACTCTAATTTTATCCATAAAAATTTTGGGGTCGTGTTCTTGTTGACTAATATATCCGTACACTCTTCCTCAGCACTTTACCGGACCCAACAAAACCCGTCTTTTTTTTTTTTACATGTCCGACTCTAGGCAAAGGCTTCAGGGCCTATTTCTCGGGGGCAGTGACCTATCCCAAGGCCCAGTAGTCCTCCTACACCTCCACATGTCACCACTTCGGCGCTACACCCACCATCCACATTGAATACATGCTAGGGCTGTCTCATACAGGATTGGAGTATTGGTATTAGCGGGGGTATTTATCCGACATGTCGGCGGGTCATCCAGTAGATCAGGAAAGTCTGCTTTTCGGATATTCAGATCCTTAAACTGTTCCCTGCCCCAGCCGGGATTCGATCCTGGGTCCATTAGGACTGCAGGCCGCCACTCTACCGGTTCAGCCACGCCTCCCCCACTAATGCAGATTATATCGGTATTATGAGAGGTAGATTACACAGAAGACATTAATAAGCATAACACTGTAATTGCAGTAAATTGCAAATGAAAAAAAAAAAACATTTCTGCCAACGAGAACACAACTTCTTTGTCACTTGATTCATTCTTACATTAATACTAGACTCCAATAACTGTGTATGTGTGTGTGTGTGTGTGAGAGAGAGAGAGAGAGAGAGAGAGAGAGAGAGAGAGAGAGAGAGAGAGAGAGAGAGAGAGAAGCTAACAACAAGACAACAGCAGGCTGGTCAAAATTGTACAAAAAAGGATTGCTGGAATGACATCCACTGGAATTACTCTACTGGCCAGGAACTTACTTGGTTGAATATTGTCGATTATTTCTGGACGATCATTAGTGTCACTTAATAGCTCCCTTTTCCCTTTTATTGCCAAGATATGATGAAGCTTAATCGGAAACACTTTAATCGATCAAATTATCGGAAGTGGGCAGGAAGACTGATATAAGCAGTATCAGTTAAGCCGATCAGATTGCTGGACATAGATTACATGACTGATATAACCATAATCAGTCAAGCCCATCAGATTATCGTAATTAGGCTAGAAGACTGATATACCCGGAGTCAATTACGCCGATCAGCTTAACGGAACTAGGCTACAGCTCTGATATAACCAGGATCAGACCACACCGACGTTCTGAAAAAATTACGGAACTGATCGCTGGAACCAGATCAGACTGGACGTTAAGTATCGGATCCCATCACTGACACAAGCCACACTGACGGCCAACAGTCATGGGAATATTGCCTGTAGTTTTATCTGGTTTATAACTGCAAAAAGAACGTTGCCAAAATCTCTGACATAATATTATCTATAAAATAATCAACTGGTTCACTGAAATAGTTTGTGTTTATATTATAGTAGCTGTGGTTACGGTATAACTAACTGCTGTGTCTTATATCTACATCTTTATTTGTATCACGTATGACATAGTTATTTACATATCTCCAATATACATGCTCTCCATTGGTTCCGAGTATGTCTTTTCCATATATTTGCTATATCTCCTGACAATTTTATTTAGCATAGGATAGAGTTTTAGAGCTCGGGTAGTTAAAGAGAGTCTTAATAAGTCCATTCCATTAGTAAAGTAGAATTTTCGATCTGGGCTTCTTAGAGACAGCTTAGTTTTAGTTATTTTAGTAAATTAAGATAACTTTTATCTGGGCCAGAAAATAGATAGCCTTATTAAGCCATTCAATAAGAGGTTTTTCCTAAGTGGAATAACTGTTTGGAAACAAAGAATTAAGAAAAAAAAGTCAGTCAAGATAACTTTTTTATCTGGGCCAGAATAATGATAGCCTTATTAAGTCACTCAGTAAGAAGTTTTTCCTAAGTGGAATAGTTGTTTGGAAACATAAAGAATTAAGAAAAGAAAATATCACCCGTAGTCGAGGGGTTCCGTTATGCAACACCTATGCTGTTGAGAGATATTATGATTTCTGTCAGGTCAAGCGTGACATTTAATTAAACTGGATCCTATACCAGTAACTTACCAGTACTGTCAATGGATGGACACTCAGTTATATTTTATCTTAAATTCAAACAATATTTAAACTGGGCTACTAAGACACAAACGAAATTTTATGAATGAATTTTGTAGTATAATCGTGAATACACAGCATAAAATAATAAAGATCTATAAACAATGGTTATTTTTACTGAATATTACAAGGTTTTCAATTGCACGCCTTTTAAAGTTATTGACCTCAGGGTGTGTGAGGACTCGTTAACTAATCCCACGGACACCACTGGGACACACATACAGATGACAGTACCCTACCTAGTGTACTGTACAGTACATCCTCATGCATGAACGGCTACACAACGCCTGACATTAGTTTGTCGGCATCATTATAGCTACAAACACCATTTATCTCATTACCTGGGCGTCCACCTAAAGCAACGAATTTCAAGATGTGAGAGGTATCGTAAAGAGCCATCAGAGCTAATTAGCCTCAAGTGTTTATCCCTCAACCAGGTTAATTACCACCACCACCATCAACACGGAGACACACACGAGCATCAGACATAAGCCAAGCAAGGGGTGCAACACTGATGCGGCTGGGTTATACCGCGCTACGTTCTTATACATTTCAGTATGTTGATATCTCTTTTATGATACTTCTCACACTACCAGATGATTATAATACGCGACATCCTTCAGTGAATGCGGTACAAGTAACATCCACTGGCTCTCTCAGGGCGGCCGATGGGATAGTAAGATAGTATGCCGCTTGGATCATTACAGTGCAGTGTCGGGCACCACCTCACCTCACCTCACCTCCTTTACCCTCTGACTTTCACCCCAGACAGTCATGGCGATGGATGATACGATATGCTTCCTTGTTTACTTAATTCTCAGTTTCAGTTCTGTGTACATCTGCCTTCCCTACTATCCACCATTTAAGCACCAGTTAAATAACATTTTCTCTTAACAGGACAAAAAATGTGGCTTGGGAGTAAATAGGCTAAGTGTGGCATGTATTATCCTTAATGTTATATTTGTGGCGGATTTGTTGCTGTTCTACCATTTTTGTATATGATGGTCATTTCAGGCGGCATTCAGTAGTGAGGTTCATATTTATTAAGTGATTGTGAGCTACTACACTCCATAATTCCCATAGTGAACCTCCTTCTCTATTATTGTATTTTCAGAGTCCTCCGTCCATAAAGAGAATAACCGTAAAGCAAGGCTGGAATGGAAAAGAGGAAAAGATGTGATAGGAAGCAGTGGTAAGAAAGGGGAAAATAAGACTGGTAAGCATCATAAGGATCAAAGTGGTAAAGATAGGAGAAGAACGAAAGATAAGGACAGTATGGTTAAGGCAGGAAGGAAAGAAGGGAAGGAAAAGAGAAGTGGAATCTAAAGAAAGGGTTGGATTGGAGAGGGAACTAGGTGTGGAAAACGATTAAGGACGATGGGAAGGGGAGAGGGGCAGCGTATACAGTAAATTAGGTTCTGTGAGAGATACATATATGTGTCATCTTTCACTATGTCCTACTTCTTCCCTCTGCCTAGCCGGTTAGTTGTAGCAGTCGTAGTACTTAAAGCCCTAGCTTCATCGAGTGTGAACCTGGTAGACTCATATATTCTCTCCTTCTCTCATACAGTCCACCATCCCCCTTTCAGGGGATAGGGATGGAGTTGTGGGATGCTTGTATAACCAGGCAGCGAAGCCAGCCGGTCATATCAGTACCACCACGTGAAGGCGTCCCTCTCCAGCACACCAGTAAGTGTGCAATGACCGGCAAACGACCACACTGCCGCTAGCACTTGCGATTCTCATTAAGTTAATTGCATCCATCCACACGACCATTTTCCTCCTAAGGGCAAAGGTTAACTTTGTGGCCTGGTATTATATTTACTTCTTTATTATTTGTCTTTTATGTTTTTATTTTACCTTACAAATTACGTCGGACACTCCCTTGTTGTTGTTAATAAAATTACGGTGCTGTTCTGAAGCCTGAACATTATGTTTCCTTATGAAATAAATATGCACTCTAGTTAACTTTTATATTACCAAGATGATTCCTTCATTTTCACACTATAATATGGAAACAGCCACAAAACTCAATTTATAAAACTTCAGAGAGACCTTGCAAAATATATATATATATATATATATATATATATATATATATATATATATATATATATATATATATATATATATATATATATATATATATATATATATATATATATATATATATATATATATATATATATCCTGTTTTAAGTTTTGTGTACTGGCAAGAGCATTTATTCAGTAACACATCATCCAAAGATTTGTTTGATGCATTCCAGGGTGACATGGTAGTTAACAGTCTAATCATCACTGTCACCATCACCCTGCTAGTTTTTACTTCTTTACCCCCACAACTCTATACTGCTGCATTTCCTCTCTTATCATTTAAACCCATCCTTTACTTACCTAGGCAACCATGCTTCACTCCTCCCACTCTACTTCCCCCTGTCATCAAAGCGCAATATAGCAACTCGTAAACCCGGCGCTCCGGCAGTGTGTTCACACCATTCTAAATTATGGACAAAACTTTTACCATTCTCCCTAGACTGAATGACTTATAGTGACTGTTTAACAGTCTGAGAATATGACAAAGGTGGCAGACGCTTGTGTGGTCTCACGTTTTATTCAGTTTTATAACTTAGTCTTTCCAAAGCAGGTTTAGCTTAGTGTAAAAAAAATGCTTATAACTGAAGCTCTTTTTTTTTATGGTGACAAGAGTTAGGGATAAACTTAGCTTCATCGGTTTTCCTAGCTCAGATTTATAATAGATAATTCTAACTAAGATAACATTCAACAGCTGCACCTTGAGAAATGTTGCATTCGACACAATGACAGCGTCCATCCGGCCAGTGGTGATCCGTCCAACTACAAGTAAAGAAAAACTAATGAAATTCCACCATGAGGGTCCTGTGTGTCCTAAGGCAATCCACCTTCTCAAGCCAGATGAATATTTCTACTTGCCGGCCCCCGATGTTGCCCTTTCAGAAAGTGAAGTGATAATGAAATGCTACAAGGATACGACAACTGCCCTTGGAAGTAAACAGATGCCGATTCGAAACTACAGGTAGGAGGTGGCAGTGTGAGAGAAGAATCCTACTCTCGTCACGATTTTTCATAAGTGGGTCATCTGGATACTGACAAAAGGCCTCCGTTAGCTTATACTGACTAGCATTTGTTCTTAAAAAGTCATTATCATGTTGATTGCTGAGTTGTGGGTGAAACATTACGGCAGTTTACTGCACGTACTGAAACGACTAAGGAAGGTGGTTGAGGATGCGGATATTGTGTGGAGAGAGAAGACAGAGGACACGGATATGAGCACACAGGAAGGTTAGGAAAGCTAACAGAGTTTGTAGCGAGGAACAATCTCACTCCACCAGAGCACAGATATGTCACACAGCAACCACTATCACACTTGTCCTGAAAAACAACAACTCCAGCATGTATTTAGTAAGAACTGTAGTATCATTGCTCATGCGGTACCCTCTACAGATCTGTGACACCGTCAGTATACATAGGAGGGCTGCTGAGTTGGAAGGAATGGACTTTCTGTCTACAGTATACCCAGTGAAATACGTAAAAATGCAGACAAAACAAAGCATGCTAAGGGAACTTCCCAGTACGGCAGGGATGAAAAGTGTATTAGGAGCTTCGTAGGTCTGTTTTGTCTTCTTATTGCTGGTATCATCTGGAGTTATTTAGTTTTGCCTCACACAGGTATGCTCAAGTTACAAAGCAGCATTACTAGGGTCGGCCTGACAGCATTATATTCATTTAGCACAGATGTGTACTGAGTTCCTTAGGTGACAAAGCTGCACTTGGTGTTTCCGGTGAGGCTATCAGTATCCTGAATCCCACATTTCTCTCTCTCTCTGGTCTATCATTGCTTTGTCACTTCTTAGTTCAATGCAATTATGTTGAAAGTAAATCACGCACAGACAGACTGAAGTGACAAAATTACTCACCAACATTTTGTGAGCGGCTGTGACAAGAAAAAGATCTCTATTGCACTGCTGGTTGTATTGGCTGCGACAAGAAAAAAATATCTATTGCATTGCTGGTTGTATTGCCCTTTTCATTGGAAACACTGGCACTTGCTTCTCCTGATTAGCTTTTATTTTTTTCCTTGTATATAGATTTTGCCCATCCAATATAAAACAGAGAGAGAAAAAAAAAAGATGCTCTAGATAAAATAGTACCATCCGGCGGCAGTTTCATTTGCCTTTAATGGACACACAAAGGAGTTTTAGCTAATCAGCTTCAGTGTTCAGAGTTGCGAGAGCCAGCATCAACGCCCATTGGAACACAAGCGGGGGATATAGTGACTTTGAACGTTTAGGTTTTTAATTTCATTCAGACTCTTATCACCTTTGCCTCTTGGCCACACTAATGAAATGGTGTGTGTGTGTGTGTGTGTGTGTGTGTGTGTGTGTGTGAGAGAGAGAGAGAGAGAGAGAGAGAGTCGGGGGATGAAGGCAGAAAACGAGACTAACTGTCCAGTAAACCTCGGTGGAAGGGAGGGAGAAGCAAGAGATTATGGAAAAGCGGCAGGCGAAGGAAGGAAGTGAAGAGGCAACAGTGAGTGAGGCAGGAGGCAGAGCGGAAGGTGGAGAGTTGGGGACAGGAGAAGGAAGGGACGGAGAAGCAAATATACAAAGAACAAAACAGCAGGTGAAGAAGAGAAGGAGAAAAAGAGGTAACGTGCATTAAAGAGACAAGGAAAAAGGATGGCCAAGGAAAAACAGAAAAAAAGGAATTGATAAAGATGATAAAGTAGCTGCCGAAGATGTTAGGTAGACACATAAGGCGTAAACAATGATAAGGACGACAAAGGGGGAAGGACACAGCTGGCTAAGAAAAGAATAACCAAAATTAACAGTAAAAATATTGACATGGGAGGAGAATGGCGGGAAGAAACGAGGCAGCAAAAAAAAGGAAAAGACCTTAAAAGGGTGGCGGGGTGTGAAAAGGACAAATGGCTGAATGAGACAAGGACAGAGGGAGAAATAGAAGAAAATTGCTAAGTATCTGGCAAAGAAGAAAGAGAGAAATCAAAGGGAAACGTGGAGTGATGTGGGAGGCAGGCTTGTGGAGGAGAGGGAAAGGGGAAGGAGATACAAATAAAGAAACACTGAAGCAAAGGAACTGACGAAGAATGAAGAGAAAAATAAAATGTGGTCAATGAAGGAATGTACATATAACAATAACCAGCCAATGAAAGTAAAGAAATTAAGAAAAAAAGCCGATAAAAGGTTAAAAAATGTCCGCACAGTATATTGTAAAAAGATGCAGATTAAAGAGTAAATACGAAGTAACTGACCAAGAAAAGACGGCCGGGAGGGGGGGGGGGGAATAGTGCAGAATTTTCTGGACGAATAAAGAAACCCGACATAGGTATATTGACATGCCACTGTAACTGTACATCGATTACGGTAAGAAGATAACATAAAAGAATTATAAACAGACGACAGGCAATAAGACGAAATAGCCGGTAATCTTTCTCTCTTTCCCTCAGTAGCGTGATGGAGGGAATATTCCGTGTGTGCGTCTGGCCATCACATCACTCCCGTCACAGTCATGGCTGGTATTATGTAGTCATGTCTGGGGGGCGGCACGGCTGCTACGATGTATAAGCTGTCCTTTTTACATTATTTGTCTGTCGATTGTTTTAGGTGACACGGTTTTCATGACCAGTGGCAAACATATCCAGATTCACGAGACGTGTGTGTGTGTGTGTGTGTGTGTGTGTGTGTGTGTGTGTGTGTGTGTGTGTGTGTGTGTGTGTGTGTGTGTGTGTGTGTGTGTGTGTGTGTGTGTTTTAACAAAATAACTAAAATCGTTGTTATCTTATTTTAACTAAATTTGTTTGAAGAACTGAAGGCCAAACAATGGGCAAACATCTATTTTTTTAGAACAATACGTCAAATATCAAGGTGACATGACCAGGACAAAGTTTAACATGGCAATATAAAATGAGCAGAGCCAATCCAGCTTAAACCAAACCTGGTGAAATTGTAGAAGGTAAGGCAAGAATGAAGTGATTAAATTTTTGGAACGATCAAAGGCCAGGGTCACAGAATAATGCCAAATTATAGACCCTGCATTTGTTTGTTAACAAAGAAACTATAAAAGTTTTGATCTACTTTTAGGGAAATTTGGTGGAAAGGTGGATCGGCCAGGGAGTATACCTATTGTTTTAGGGCAATGGATCAAAGTCAAGGTCAGAGGACAAGGTCAACTTAAGCATTTGTATTCGATTGCAGTAAAGTTGAGGATAAGGCAAGAATAAAGGGATTTGATATTGGTAAGTCATTCATAGGTCAAGATCACATGGAAAGGTAAAAATCCAAGTTCAGTTCAAATGGTTTTGATCTGAATTTAATCAATCTTCGTGGAAGAATTTCGGGTCAGCCAAGAACGAAGGGATTCATTGCTGAGAATAATCAGTCAGAGGTCAAGGTCATAGGACAAGGTCTAAGTTTGGCCTGTGTCTGTGTGAACAAAATAACTATAATAGTTTTAATCTAGTTTGGGTCAGACTTGCTGGATGATTAGAAGATCAACAAAAAGGTTGACCTATAGATTCTAAAAACAATAGGGCAAAGGCCAAATTAAATATTGCTATCACTGTGTTGTAGATATTAGTCATTTACGAAATGAAAGTGACACTTATGAGGGGCCTACACGTGATGGCGCTGTGCTCCAAGGGTAGAGCAGCTGTGGTGTCCACCAAAGAGCCAAACCTACTCACATTTCCCTGCACCTCGCTGTGGGGAAAGACCCTGGTTCGACCGCGGTGAGGCGCTGTCCACAACAAAAAGGGCGCTAAATCCCTGCACGATGAAATACAGTGCCGTACTGTTCCTCTTGGTTGGTCCCACAGAAGCAGTGTGTGTGTGTGTGTGTGTGTGTGTGTGTGTGTGTGTGTACGCACCACATCTATTTCGATAATTCTAGGAATTATATTTTTATGCACACGAGTGGCAGCGCGTAATTAGAAAGAATTTGTACATCACACACCGCTGGGCTCAGTCCTTGCAGCAGCAATTAACATTTTTAACTGCATATATATTTTTTCAGAGATAATTCCTTGTCAGAGAACTGTAAAGATTTTAAAAATTTATTTGCTCCTCGCCATGAAATTCAGTTAAACCACCACGAATAAATAAATAAATAAATAAATATATCTATCTATTTACCTATCTATCTATCTATGTAAAATATATATATATATATATATATATATATATATATATATATATATATATATATATATATATATATATATATATATATATATATATATATAAAATAGAAACTTTGTATCTTCTTGTAATGTGTTTTGTAGATCAGTTATACATACATTAGACTCGTGGACAAGCGGTTGTTATACGTGAGTAGGTTTGTAGGAAGATAATCTTCGTTCCCTTTGTCATGCAATGACAGGATAGGTAAAGATTAGTGTGGGACTATTTTTATTTGTCTTGGAAATATTAACAAAGTCTCTCACTCACGAGTGAAGTATAGAGTCCCGCTGTTACCTCCCCACTGTCTCACTCTGTCTCTCTCTGCCACCCTCTCGCCCCTGTTGCTAGCCTCCTTCTCCCTTCTCCTCCTCTTTCTTTCCGTATATAAGAACTTCCATCACGTGGGCTACACCGTCGTCCAAATGTTCTAGAAGCCTGTGTGTGTGTACGTGTGTGTGTATGGTCACGAGGCGCTGTTTGTGGGCTATTGTGCTGGTGTGAGACACTCTGGAGAGGTGCTAACGTCAATTTCTCTGGCCCCTAGGTTTGACATTGACTTAGCCTCTAGACTAAATTATGAATGTTACTAGTTATTATGTAGTAAGATATTTTACAATCCTGATATATATATATATATATATATATATATATATATATATATATATATATATATATATATATATATATATATATATATATACATATATATATGTTTATTATAGCTAAGGCTCTATAGTATGTATTACTAAAAGTAGTTCGGTGCCCCCTTCATCCACACAAGTCTTGAATACCCATTTAATCTGGGGTATCATAGGCTTAGTAATAATACCACCAGTACCATCACACACACTACGGTGATCTGTGTCACTCGTTGTCACAATCTGGATCACGGATCTCAATTCTGCGACACCATCTCTTTTCATGGATTACTGCAATTTTTGTTGCTCATTGTTAAACCTTCGATAATAATTAATGTTTGTAAAGACCAAAATCATTCACCTTGCATTATATTGTTGTCGTAATTCACAGTCATGTCAATTTCATTTTTAGTTTACTCAGAACTTTTCAAATAAATTAGTTTGAGTATGTTTGGGGTGGAGAAATAAAATTTTGTTTCATCCTCTCGTGACACCAAATATAGCAATTTTACATAATCTTTGGCAATTTCGTCCATCAGCATCAACTTTGGGCCACATTGTTTGGCTTAATGTCTTTGTATATACTTTTTTTTTTTTTTTTATGCTTCAGTAAATTTCCTGTTCCCTTCTTCCACTCCTTCGCTCATTTCCTATTTGCAGTTTTGTCTTCACTCTCTTTTGTTACTCCATACGTTACGTTTACCATCAGTACCTTCGCCTGACCCATCTAGAAGGCCAGTTAGCCGACCCATTATCTAAATTAATATTCCATGTGCGGTCGCGGGGGTAAATGATCGCCATATGTTATTTGTTACCACTGAAAAGACGCGATATAATCCATTCAAAGGAAATCTCGTAGGAGTGTGCCTAGAATCGCTGATCGGTGTGGCCATAAAGAAATGACAGATATCACCTAAGCTGACTGAAATTGTCTGCCGATAGCAAATATATAATTTGCCGGATATAATTGTTGTGAAATTCTTAAGGAAGGCATTTTCTAATAGAAACAGTTTGACTCGAGCACTAGTTTCGTCTCTTAAGTGAACACAGTCATCTCAATTTTGAGCGTTAGAGTGCGCAATTAATCATTTAATTATGCACAGAACTATCCCCTCCACAGTAACAACTGCCATCACGGTTGACGCATACCATAAATGACCACTTGATGAGCATCGGCCTCTTAGATTTGGGCTCATGAAAGTTCATCGAGTAGTGACTTAGGACGCAGAAATAATATGGTGATGTTGTTTGTTGCAGCAGTGACAGCCATGATAGTGGTGGCCCTCATATTTATCAGTATTTTACCACTTTTGAAGGGCTGATAGTAGACACCATATCGACACAAACAAAACACTTAAACATTCCCACAGCATACAAATACGAACGCCACTTTATATCCAGGCCACTTTTGTAAGTCTATGTCGTCATTGTCCTGGGGATGAATACACAAGACTTCTTAGTAACTTACTTTATCTGCTTATGGATGTGGTTGTCTGTGGAAATGTATTGCTGTGTTGATATATCCTTTCTTTGCAGGGCCTAGTCTCTTAGAAGGAACCATCTCCATTTTATTACTAAGCAACAAGAATATTAATTCCTGTACTCCAAGTTAATGCTTTTTCCAGCACCAAAACGCTGATTTATGACGCCTTCTCACAGGACTGGTCCCTCTTTACAAGGTAAAAAAAAAAAAAAACTGATAATTAGTTACCTCATAACTGTTTCCTGCAGCCCCAAATATTCACAACCAGTGAATTCTGTGCTTAATAAAAAGAATTTTCAATTAAGGTAGATTTATTTTTTAATGTATCCGACTGTGACCAAAGGCTAAACAGTCCGTTCCCTGAGGCCCATCTATTTTCCCATGCACAGGCAATAAATATCGTCACAAACCTTCAAGTGTCACCACTCTGTGCTAACGTATCGAAATGCTGGATTGTCTTTCGAAAGATTCGTCCAGAGTTATAATCAACTGAGTCTCTCATTTTTTTCCCTTGACCTAGCCTATCCACAGCTTCTATAGGTACCGACAGTTTTCTGCAGTGCCAGTTAGTAAGACATATTTACAAGTCCTTTCATCCTATTCATCATGTTACGCACAACTTGAGCTTTTTCTTTGTACTTTTAATTAACTCAGAAAATTTTACAGTATCTTCTGAATATCTGTCGAAAATTACCTGTATCTGGAAACTGTCTTAGTGAAGTGGGATAAATGCATGATCTTAAGTGAAGGTTGAGGCAGCAAAGTGAAAAGGAGGGATTACCATGTATTAGAAATATTTCTTTATACTACACAAGGGAGACAAATGTACCATGTGTCATGTAATTCCGGCTGTAACTGCAGCAAGAGAGGACCCGATATTGCAGCAATTTCCACTATATGAGCTTCGGTGGAGGCAGGCAGGTTTTTGTGACATGAGAGTGGGCGAGGGTGCAGGAGTTGCTAATTTCCCATTCGAGTTACGGCAGAAGTTAGGAAAGGCGAGCTTTCATCTGCTGCTGCTGCTACTGCGTACCCGAATCCTCATCACGACTACCGACTATAATACTTTCTGAAACATGCCAAATTTTATGACAAGCTGCTATAAAATCTAGCTTGAACTAAAACGTGTTCTGTTTCTCTGATTTGATGCTGATTGCCTATGAAACTTAGCATGTAGGATAACAATATTCGTTTCGTTTCGTTTATAATGGCTCCAACATGTTTGCATGCGTAGGCCTTGGTCACCTAATGACGATACTCCATGCTGCTCGACCTCTGGCGGCCTCCCTATTCGGTCGCATATCCCTGAGGTCACACTGTATGATTATCGTCCTAGGTCTTTTTCGGTATGCGTCTCCCAACCCCACTTCCAACATTCACATTTCTCACTTTCTGCACATAATTGTCGTCCCCCATCCTCTCTAAATGCCCAAACCAACTCAATCCACCCCTCCTTATCAACACCAGTGCACTCCAGTCCCATCCTTCCTCTTAAATCGTTCATCGTCAACCTAGGCCCCCAGTCTTCGCATTCAAGGACACACTGCACATCCACCTAATCATTGTCATTTCTGAACGTTTGAGCCTGCGAATATCCTCTTCCTTTACTGCCCAGGACTCACTGTCATGCAGCATTACACACCTACTACAAGCTGCATGCAAAGGTCACTTAGCACGGAGGGAGAGCCCTCTCAGTGTTAGAAGAGACAGCAGCTCCATGTGCTCCTTCCAACCACCATTTTCTTTTTTAATAGTCACTCAGTTGCCAATGCACAAAAATGGGGACTTGTATACACATTCGCTCTCTAAGAATGTTGCCATTTCACTAACCTGTGTAGTGTGATATTCACCTGTTGTTAGATTTGCAGAATACGTTATTGTTCTGGGAACACTAGTCAATTGTATTATATCCGTTGTGCGACACACACACACACACACACACACACACACACACACACCTATATATCTATCTATCTATCTAGATAGATAGATAGATAGATAGATATATACCGTATACAGAGAGAGAGAGAGAGAGAGAGAGGAGGAGGGATATGCATTACAGAACTATATTTCCCTAACTGGCTTTTTTTTTTTTTTGTTTTTTTTTTACATTTTGAAGTTTATCTTTTTATCCTTCTGTTCGTACCTACCACTGAAGTATACTCCACGGCTGTACAGTAAAGTGATGGCTGTATATCGCAGGCTGGAGGAATATTTGAGTTCTTCACTTGGAGGGAACTATTACTGCGGGCTCATGGCCTTTGGTTCCTTCTTCCTCGCATAATAGAAAAAAAAAAAAAGTCATACAATTGTTGCCGAGTCAGTACCTTCAGTATTACTGAGAGGCAAAAAGAATATTAAATCAGAAGAAACTGGGACAACTGAACATGGCTACTGATTTGGGAGTGGACACTTCCTTCGACAGATCTAATGTGAATAAGGGAAATGTGCAAATTGAACAATTGAAAAAAGATACAATTATCCTATCCTTTCCAAAAGAGTGTTGTGGAACCAAGAGACGCCTAAGAGAGCTTAATGTGTGTGTGTGTGTGTGTGTGTGTGTGTGTGTGTGTGTGTGTGTGTGTGTGTGTGTGTGTGTGTGTGTGTGTGTGTGTGTCATTCACACAGTCATTCACACATCACTCAGGTCCCTGGAATCCTGGTTGCATCTTAGCGGCTTAACCATTCTTATTTTTTTTTTAGACGCTTTTTCTTTTATACCTGTTATGTAGAGTCATCCCGTTAACTATTATATCTTTTTAAAAATTGGCAAACTCTTATCATGCGCTTCTCCATCCTTGCTTCACCCAAGCAACAAGATACCCTGTTAATACCCTGGCCTTATCAACTTCCATTCATCTCTTTCTCCCACAGGGGCTGACGAGGAGCCTACACGTGGTGGCGCCGTGCACCCTGGGTGGAGGAGCTGTGAACCCCATCCAGGAGCCAAACCTCCTCATATTTCCCTGCACCTTGCCGTGGGAAGGAACCTGGTTTTGACCCTGGTGATGCCTGTCTACCACAAGGGGGCGCCAGATCCCTGAGCGGTTTATGTACTGTACTGTACCTGTAGGACCGACCCAAAGAAGCAATTGCCTACCTGTGGCCGATGAGTCAGCCTGGCCAGACAGACAGTGGTTATGGAACAACACCAGCAATCGTTCTCACAAATTATCAAATCTGTTCACCGTATTATTGGCCTACCATGCCATCTCCCACCTTCAGACTCACTCCCACATCCATGCTTCATTTTTTTTTTATTCTTTAGGTATGATCACACCATGTAAGTATACTGTCTTTCGTTCTTTTCCCAACAGAAGTCATCCCTCAACATTTTGGCACCTCACATTGCTTCCCATGTTGTCAACTCTAAGCACTATACAATTATTTCAATCATCCCTGTCCCACTGTGGTCACTCCTGACTTTCCAGACCCTTGCCGTATCGAAGTCCTTCATCAATATTACAATGTGGAAACAAACACATACAGTTCTCAAACCCTGGCTTCGTCGCCAGTCACTTTTCTTTCTTGAGCCACTGTACTCCCCTCCGAGGTAATTAAATTCTTTTCCCAATTCAAGTCTCTTCATTTACCAACTGTTCTGTAACTACACTGGCACTTAGCTCAGTATCAAAATAAAAGAGTCATCTACTACATCTGATGATAGTACATGATGTCAATTGGTATATTTTCCAATATTATTTCGTCATTATGCTTTTGGTTTTACTTCTACTTAGAATCACACCCACCCAAATTTTACCTATAGTTTAACACTTTCACTATTGTGCAAACTTTTCACATTCTCATCCTGGTCAAATATTATCTTCATTGACCCCTTTGTACACGACGTGTCCCTTAAGGTTTTTAAAATCATCTGAAGATAGTAAGAGCAAAATACACTACATAATCATACTAAACGGGTTACAGTCCTAGGACAGAATTGTGTTCCATTTCCCTTCGCTCAGTGAAGCCAGAAGGGAAATGTCACTCTTTTTTCCACTGGATACTGGAACAAGACCTCTCACGGACGATAATTAGGCCAGCAAGCAATGAACGCTGGTCGCTACAGCAAAAGGCCGGTGCTAACACATGCCAATATGTCATGAATTACGGCATATTTCATAACCACTTCTCTTCATTCCGACAGGTCGCTTACGGATTTCACAAGAATGTCCGTGCTCTTATTGGTAAGCAATGTTGCCATACTATTGGAGTTAGGCTATGGAAGTAACAGGCCAACATAGTGGAATATGTTGTGGCTAGTGGCGCAGATGAAGCCCATCATGTTGCTCTGCGTCAGAGCTGACAGTGTGGTTAATGTACACATGAAGACAACGAAACTGTACTAAAGTCACTGCACTGAATCCGTACTGTTGGTTAGGTTTTACACTTTCACTTTGGACACATTATTAGGAGGCAGCCAATGGCAGCGATGCTTAATACTGTTTCGTATTAATCGAGAAAGAAAAATGCAAAGTACGATCTAAAGTTAAAGAGGGTATTTGAGAAAGTTTCAAACCCTCTAACCCAGAGGGGTCTTCCTGTAGCTGATTATATTCGCCTTGCCTTAGCCTCAATCCCGTTTGGGGTGGCCACAAACAAATCGCCTCCACGTCGCCCTGTCCCCCGCCATTTCACTGCCCTGCTCCCAACTCACACCCCCCTCTCTCATATACCTCTCCACCCCATCCCTCCATCTCATCCTCGGCCTCCCCCTCCCTCTTCCCCCCTCCACCTCACTCACATACACTCTCTTCGTCAGTCTTTCACCCTCCATCCTCTCCACATGGCCAAACCATCTCAGTATGTTCCTCATAACGCTTCCTATCACATCCACATCCACACCACAACGCTCCTTTATATCCTCATTCGTCAGCCTGTCTCTCCATGTGATTCCACAGGCTCCTCTTAAATAACTCATTTCCACTGCTCTCACTCTTGACTTGTGTCCTTCCAACAACGTCCAAGCTTCACTTCCATACGTTAGAGTTGGTATCACAATACTGTCATGTAGTAACTTTTTCACTTCCATGCTCACCTCCCTGTTTCTTATCACTGCTTTCAAGGAACCAGCAACCTTTCTTCCCTGCTGTACCCTTTCAAGCACTTCACCCTCCAAACCTCCATCCTTACTTGCCTTAGCCTAGGTAAAATTCCATGTACGGACAGGGGCACAAGTATTATTTCAAAGTTTAATAAATCTATCTATCTATCTATTGCCAGACGCCTCAATCCCGTTTGGGGTGGCCACAAACAAATCGCCTCCAAGTCGCCCTGTCCCCCGCCATTTCACTCCCCTGCTCCCAACTCACACCCCCCTCTATCATATACCTCTCCACCCCATCCCTCCATCTCATCCTCGGCCTCCCCCTCCCTCTTCCCCCCTCCACCTCACTCACATACACTCTCTTCGTCAGTCTTTCACCCTCCATCCTCTCCACATGGCCAAACCACCTCAGTGTGTTCCTCATAACGCTTCCTATCACATCCACATCAACACCACAACGCTCCTTTATATCCTCATTCGTCAGCCTCTCTCCATGTGACTCCACAGGCTCCCCTTAAATAACTTATTTCCACTGCTCTCACTCTTGACTTGTGTCCTTCCAACAACGTCCAAGCTTCACTTCCATACGTTAGAGTTGGTATCACAATACTGTCATGTAGTAACTTTTCACTTCCATGCTCACTTCCCTGTTTCTTATCACTGCTTTCAAAGAACCAGCAACCTTTCTTCCCTGCTGTACCCTTTCAAGCACTTCACCCTCCAAACCTCCATCCTTACTCATCACACTACCCAAGTACTTAAACGTACTCACATTTTCCAATTCCTCACCATCCAACCTCGCTATACATTCACTGATTTCACCTCTCTCAAAGACCATCACTTTACTCTTCCCTACATTCACCTTTAGATTCCGTTTCTTACACACTCTCCCAAACTCATCCACCAAGCCTTGCAGCTCCCCTTCGTCTTCACTCAACAACACAGTATCATCTGCAAACAACAGTACAGGGAGTTTCCAAACACTATCCTCTCTCACCAGGGCCACTCCAACATCCACTACCCTACCTTGTACCTCTTTTATTACCCCATCCATGTACAGATTGAACAACCATGGAGACATGACACATCCCTGTTTCAAATCAACTTTCAAAGAGAAAAATTCACTTAGTTCACCATCCACACGCACTGCAGCCTTCGCACCATCGTACATACTCTTCACAGCATTCAACAACTTCCCATCTACTCCATATATTCTTAACACTTTCCACAATCCTTGTCTATCCACCCTGTCATATGCTTTCTCCAAATCCATGAAAGCCGCATACAACTTCTTTCCCTTCTCTAGAAACTTTTCCACTAAAGATCTAAGAATGAATATCTGATCTACACAACCCCTTCCCTTCCTAAAGCCTCCCTGTTCTTCTCCAACTAATTTCTCTGTTCTTTCTTTACATAACATAAATACTGAACTATCTGAAACACGCACTGGTAGAGACAGGGTTTTCATTGTATTTCGCCAGATGTACATTTTCCTTACACAGAAATGGGAAGATAGCCGTGTATCTGTCTGTACAGTACGTCCACGACTCATGGTGTAAAAACTACTTCCATTAAAGCTTTCTGTACCACGACTGCGCCTGGATATTATTTCCAGGCTGATGCCGAAAGAAGTTGTTTTGTTCAGGGATAGGCTGGCGATGGAATAAGGCAGGGTTAAGGTACCCTCACAGTACTCTTGCTATGCTCGGGGCATATAATTTAATATTAATATGTTAATGTAAATATATTAATTTAACGTCACTTAACTTAGGCTGAGTACAGTACGAATATTTGTAGATCATTAATTATCATCTTCCGCTTGATATTTACAGGGTTCGCCATAACTGAGTGTGTGTGTGTGTGTGTGTGTGTGTGTGTGTGTGTGTGTGTGTGTGTGTGTGTGTGTGTGTGTGTGTGTGTGTGTGTGTGTGTGTGTGTTTATTAAAGGTGTAAAATAACTGAATTCATTTAAGTGTGACCCCTCATTAATTGAATACACAGTACAGAGTGTCCTCTGGTTGTGAACATTACAGTTTATACAGCCCTACCTAGCGTATGGGTCTGCACAGATTTTCAGATCAAACTCTCAAACAATCAGACTGGGTGATAACAATGAGTACGAATATAACGTACAGTGCATGTCTGCTGCTTTGCTCGTGAATGTTATCGGTTTTATGTACTGAAGAAATATTTGCCATTAAATGTTAATAGGGGTAGGCCTATCTTCTCTGTGCTTGATAAGTTTCTCTTTC
Source organism: Coenobita brevimanus (assembly GCF_032717465.1). Taxonomy (NCBI): domain Eukaryota; kingdom Metazoa; phylum Arthropoda; class Malacostraca; order Decapoda; family Coenobitidae; genus Coenobita; species Coenobita brevimanus. The sequence goes on along the minus strand of NC_137043.1, from coordinate 5,509,605 downwards.
TTTTTTTTTTCTTCTTCTTCCAAACTCTATTCAGTTTGTTGCCATTCTTTTATATCCTCACTAATTCGCTTCGATTCAGACAGTACAGTTCTTCTTAAGGCAACTATCCTCAGAAATTCTTTTTATATATTTACTTTGTTTAGGCCTTTTAAGGGTTTGATGGGGACAAATGTCAAACCATAAAAACATCTTTTTTTTTTTTTTTTGTCCTATGGTGTTGTATGTTCATTAATCAAGATGACATATTGCACAAAAGTACATCTGTGTACTACGCTGTGTGGAGACCATCACACATTCCTTTGGGAACTTTGGCAGGCTTTAATTCAGGTACAGTTTTGTCTGATGATATATACTCACTTTCAAAAGGCTATAAGGATGAGTGCACTGCGATGCAACTATATCTTTTAAACACATTGTTATATGGACAAAGCCATAAAGCTGGTAGTGGCAGTAAAGAAAAAAAATCGTTTGTCAATTCTTTTTACATCATACTCTGCTTCTTTATGTGGCTGCCTCGGCTGACTCGCTGTTGTCGTACCACGATATTAGCTTATATATTGGCTGTTTCGCTCTCCTCAGCCTTCCTTTATCTGGCATTACAAGTATGGACGGGATATCATCAAGTCTTCTATCGTTTCATCCAAACGGTGATGTAAGATATAACCTGGACGTACCCACGTGAAATTTTATGACCTCCCCTGGTTGGTGGCCGCTTTTGTGCCCATGTTTTGAACATGGTTGCGAAACAATGCGCATCAGACTGTAAGTTCACAGAGTAAGATAATCAAATATCCTTCAATACTAGCCGGACTGATGTTTCGCCATGACTTTCTCAAAATCAGTTTTCACAGGGACAAAAACACGTGACCAAAACTATCTACAGTTAAGCCTTACTCATAAAAATTAAGTTGATATTTGTATCAGTACCACATTCATTTTCTCAGTTAACTGCAATTTGGGATATTGTACCAGTACCTGCATTTAATATTGTAACATTTTTTGAGAAAAAATAGAGTAACATTCGTCATGTTTTAGTTCTTCTGGTTTGGCTTGAAGTTGCTGATGGATGTGTTAACCTCTCTCTACGGTAATATTCCCCCTCGCCAGGATATTGTTTTTCTTTTTAATTGTCAGATATCAATGTGCTCTGCAACGACCATTTTGCTGTATAATACGCTACATTTTACCCTAGAAATCAATATTGCTTGTGTAAAGTTCCACAACCAAAGGTGTCCCAGTTACAGAGCTATGGCGTCCACAGTTTGTAATATATGCAAACTGATGTGTGAACTGAGGGCAGGAGGGTGGGGATGGAATGTTAAAAATCAACGAGTTGACCTTTCAACATAGGCCTACCGTGTGTGTGTCAAGTTAAACACCCAGATGAGGCCAGGTTTCTGAGATAGAGTTTACACGTATTGTTATGTTTGGTGGGGTGTGGAGGGGTGGTGAGTGTAGAATTTTGAAAATCAAATGGGCGATCATTGATGATGGGACTGTTGTGTGTGCAGATCTGCACAAGCAAAGCTGGCATGTTTATTGAGGTGTTAACAAGAAGTTGTAATGCTTGGTGTCAGTGGATGTCCCTGAAAAAATATCCATTCCATCAGGTTTGATACGAATAAAAGCAAAAATAATGAGAAATAAACATATATTAAGTTGGATATAGGCAATAAAGTGTCTGCAGTTTATTTTCTGCTAGAATGTAAAAGCTGCCATTACCTATTTTCTTTCTATTTTCTTCCTGCTCATCATTTCATTCCCATGGTATGCTGTCCTGTTTCTGACATATATAGATGTAGGGTTAGCTCTAGACGAGGCTCTGTCCGTCTGTCGTCCATTGACGTTCTTCAGAATCGAGGTGCTTTATCCTTAGACTTCAGCGACTTTAGCAAAGTCCCATATTAAGTCGCTAAAGCTCCTGCATGCATCTGGTAGTATATGTACTAGTTAGGTTGGGGAAACTAATAGCAGCTCTGTCCGTCTGTGTCTCAGTATCGATACTTATCACAAGGGACTTCACTCCCATAGACGTTAGTGACTTTTGTGATGCCACAGGATACCACACCACATAACACAACACGATACAACACACCATACTACCCTCTCACACCGCACAACACAAAATCACTCTCTCACATCACATCATGCCACACCAATGGCTTCAACCGAAAGACCCTTGCTCTCGAATCCAGAACACTTATATTTGTTCCTAGTGGTCTAGTGGTCTGTTGTACAAGTCCAGGTTAAAACTAGATGTTATGTACACTGACAACAGTACCTAACAGTTGGCTGGAGATTTTTGATCATCTGATGTAAATATAGGAGTAGGCCGGTCACCTGCCCATAAATGTTCTGGACTACGGTATGCGAGCCTTGGCCTACAAAACTTTACAAACTGGATGTTGCCGTTAGTCTTATATCGTCCTCTTTATTTCTCCCTGTTCTACGTTTTTTTTTTTTTTTTTTTTTATGTGTCCGACTCTGGGCATAGGCTTCACAGCCTGCTCTCAAGGCCCAGTAGTCCTCCTACATACCATACACCTCTCTACATGTCACCACTTACAACTGACGGCTCGCACAACACACTCTCTTTCCTTACTGAGTATCGTCACATATGTTATATTCCTCATTCCTTCACTACCTTACTCGTCCAGGACCTTCCACTCACCTACACTCACCGCTAAAGCTCGTTTTTCTCTCTCCTTCCCTCTGGCCACGCTAAAGCAGCAGTTTCCTTTACCAAACTTCCTGCTTCCCCTTTCCTTACCTTCCCTCTGCCAAGGCGGCTGAGTGGTTAGCACTGCCAGCTTCACAGTTGTAGGCCTGATGGTGCAAGCAGCTGGCGCCACTCGACTCAGGTGGCTGTTTACCATTTGTGGGGTGGTGGGTAAAATGAGTACCTCGGGTAACATTTAGGAGAGGTAACTGCAGCACCTTGCATTATATAGTGGGCTAGTGTCCTTGGATAGTGGATTAATAACCCGTCACAGGCTCAAAGGCCTACGTTGTAGTGATTAGCACCACGGCTAAGCGCCTGATGGTGTCTGTCCCATCTCGATTTTTTACATCACAGCCAGAACACTCTCTCTCTCTCTCTCTCTCTCTCTCTCTCTCTCTCTCTCTCTCTCTCTCTCTCTCTCTCTCTCTCTCTCTCTCTCTCTCTCTCTCTCTCTCTCTCTTTTAATTCGCTAACTTCTGTAATTACAGTAAGTGTTCTTTGAAGACCAGGCCACCCTGTACAAATCGTATGCCATTGTTCTTGTTTTATTATGTACACCTGAAAGCACTAACTTCTCCCCTCCCCCAATAGCCGGAGTTGCAGCCAGTGACAACCGGGTGATCGAACACCCCACACCCACTGCCCCTCCCCAACCCCAGTGTATACGGTGTTGGATACATGTGGAACGGCCAAAGCTGGTGATGTTACAATGTGTCATGATTGTTTTTATGGATAATCAGAACCAGTAGGGGTAATTATATAGAGTCATTTAATATGTAATAATGCGCTGTTATCCACAACATAATTGTATGGATATGAGAAAGGCACGAAAGTGAAAGAAGACCTACAATGTATTATGTGTTAATTATACTTACGTTCTACATTATAATGTTACAAATAAGTATAGCACAGTGAACAACATCTGTTGAAAGATATGATGACTTTTCACAGCCATTCTCTCTCCAACCCCCACCACCCTTCCTTCTGGGTTCCTGTCTCCACCACACGCCATGTTACCCTCTCGTCCCCCACTCCCACGCTTTGTTAACCAACATACACTAAGATAACGATGAACTGATCCGTCAGGTACTGATCATATTATATTATCATACACCTCTGTATTAAGCACTAACATATCAATAACATACAATACGTCTGTATACCTGCCAACCATTTCATCCTGTTGTAAGCTAGTGACATACACACGCTTTAAGTTGGACCTTGTGTTATAAGGACAAACGGTTGTTTATCGTTAACACAGGTTATGTGTAGTTTTGGACGTCCATTAATTCACATTAACGTGACAATTTAAGCCTTACACAATAAACACGTAGGGGTTATGTTCCTGTCATTATTGCATTAACAAAACGAATCAGGGATCGGTTTTGACGAACCACAACCACTCTGCTTTAACGAAAATATTCCGACCTCTTGTTGCAACAGTGACACAGTGTCATTATGTATACGACTGACCCACATGTGTCCAACAACGTTTACACTCGGCTTGGGGTAGGCGGTGGCTGTTGGGTGTCCGATCGCCCGGTCGTCCCTGGCCTTGACTCCGGCTACTAGGAGGGGGAGAAATTAATGCTTGCGAATGTACCGCGCAGTACTGATGGGACCTGGATTTCAGGAGACAGCCAAGTCAGTCAGAGGATACCCTGATCTGTCCTTTCTTGATAACGGGTCACCTTAGCGAACCTCCCAGCCAATCCGGTACTGAACCAGCAGTGTAGCTGCTTCATTTAGCTAAATACTCAACACACGAGATGGAAGGGATGACTTTTGTGAATATTTGACTGCATCACTACTGATTGACTCAATCTGATACGTTTGTGTGAAGCTGCAGAATGTGTTGAATGCTTTTGACATATCCAGTAGAGCCAGGATTCCAGGGGCTTGAATGATGAGTGAATGGAAGTGTGGCCTATTTGGATTGGGCAAGTTTGTGCTGTCTTGGACATTGCTACTCCTCACCCTGCCATTAAGTGGGAAAGGAGATCCGAATGATGATGATGATGATGATGATGATGATGATGATGAACACAACTGATGACTGACAGTGCTGTAGCCCATGCATATGTTACAAATGCAGTCAGTTCTGTAGAATATAACATACTGTGTGTAGTCATTCACCTTCAACCATCAAAATATGTTAGGAAAGTAGGGTACGCAATAATTTATACTCGTCATTTGCATTCGGTGAAGATGCATCAGCTGAACGTCACCTTGGCATGAAAAATATTTCATTATACTCATGCAACAGAATCCACACTATCTACCACTACATTTCACGAGAGACATATAACACTGGTTATACAGACATAATTTGTCTAAGGCGTTAATCAGAGTTGTGTAGATCGTGCAAATGACAAATGTTTGACCATCTCTGACTCCTGTTCGCCTCACAAAATTACTCACAGAAATCAATGACAATATAAATACTGTATGAAAGCAAAGCTTAAACCTGGTTCATACAGGCATGAAAAGTGAAACATTGATACTGACTTCTAGAAAGGCTGACAGACACCAGAGACGATTTCTCAACATCCTACCAGGTAACTAGTTTATGCTTGATGTTACAAGACAGTTTCGTTTAGCAAATAGGACAGTTCACTGATCGGCCTACCATCCAGTCAGTCACAGACTGAGCCTGTCAGTCAGCAACAAACCTGTCATTCAGTCACACAGAAAGTTAATAAGCCAGTCAGCCAATCACCTTACCATCCAGTCAGCCAGAAGGTCAAGCAGGCAAGCAGAAATATGCCAAGTGAATCTTTTTGAGTTACTGACAAAATGCGAGAGGCCAGTGGATCAGCGGGGCTCAGGAGTTTGCAGAATGAAATAGGGTGGCCAGAGCGTGTTTGTTTAGCCAGACGGAGGCAAATACAGTTCTCTGGCAAATTCCCCTGCTGTATGAGTACACTGGACGCTTACCGGTCCAGGTATCGAAGGCGTTGATTGACTTTCGTTCCTGATGGCATGTTGATTTATTTGACTCTTAGTAGCAGGCACAATGTTTTCTACAATATGCTTATTTACTTTAGTCTTAATCTGATATTTTCTGCGCCATGAGACGCCATACACATTATGAGAGTGTTCAGTGCCTACCTTCCTGTTGTTCTTGTTGCTCTTGTTTGTTTGCTTGAAGAAAGTTTATCAAACCTCTTCAACCAATAATACGGGTACCAGCCCACACAGTGTATTATTTTACTCCTGTCCCCCGCTCCCCCCACCACACACACACACACACACACACACACACACACACACACACACACACACACACACACAGTGCGCCCGGGTAGAGTAAAACATTACCATGTTCTTGCTTTCCGTGCTTGGGTGTAATAATATAGTGTAGCTAATATAAAAAATACAGACAATAATTGACCCATCACGGTAGCATAAGCATCTCAACACTCATAAACACCATATAGACTGCAAATAATAACATACGTGATATCTAAAAATTCCAAACAATACATCTTAAATATGCAGTATTAATTGTTTTTAATCATCAGGCACAACGAAAGCAACAAAGACATGATCCTTATTACTCTCTTTGCCTCAGATGTGAGTGTATGCACGCAGGACAGAGATTCAGGCACATAAAGGGAACTCTGCTAAAAAAAAAAAAAAAATGAAATTATGAAGCAGGGAAGATTTAAGTAAAGAAGGGCAGGATGATGCACTGGTCTTGCCGACATGCAAGATAGGGACGAGAGGAAAGGGACGAGAGAAGGATCAAAAGACCGGGAAATGAAGGATAAACCCAAAGAATCTGGCATTGCTGAAGGGTGGAGGATTACATAGGGAGCCTTTGACTTGGGAAAGAAGATAATAGGTAAGATATGGACGAGAGGGAAGAAAGAAGAAGATAAGGACAGGGAATGAAGGATAAGTCGTTGAATCTTGACTCAGTTAATGTCAGAAGGAATATATAAAGCTTCAAAAGTTTAAGAAGAAAACAGGAGATTAAAGGCTAATTTGATAGGACAGTGAAATGAAAAGCAAAAGAAAGAATAGGTACGGTGAAAGGGGTAATTCGTAAAACCCTCTACTCAGAAAGAATATGTAAAGTTTCATACACATGTGAAAGAGATTAGTAAATAATAAAAATGTAAACAAAATCAATAAAACACTGACAGCTCATTTAAATTTCAGTTTTTCAGTTTCAGAGTTAGTGAGTCTAAATAAAATGTGAAGTATTCATACTGTCAAATGTGCGCGTTCTGTGAAATCATGACACATTTGGAATAGTACTATGTATACAGTATACTTTAAGCACTGAGGCAACGCGTGTATGGAAAAGATAGCTTGGTTCAGACGTTACCATTATTACAAACTGTTCTTTTTATGAGAATTTAAACTAGTGTATAAACATGCCACCAGTTCAGTCAGTGAAGGGGTAAAATAAACTCTTTAGGGTCAATCAAATGAAATTAACTTAGTGGTGTCTGAGAGTATGCTGGCAGACAAGTCTCGTGTGTGGAATGCTGTCAAGCTGGAGGAATTGTACAAATCCTATGGAGAGGAACCTTTGTCTCGTCGACTAATGATTAATAAGTTACCAGAGACCCTAGCACCAGATCTTGTTTTCCCAGGTGTTGGTGTTGCGCATATCTTGGTCTTCAAGACTGAAGCAACATAACACATGAAACAAGAAACGGTGCCAAGGCACAGCAAATCCGTCCGCGGCAGTCATAATAGTGCTGACGTATAAACACAACACAACATCTACTCAAATATGTCACATATCAAATTTGGAGTAAATCAGGTGAAAATTGACGATTTTATGCCCAACTGTAATGTTAGGTATGACCCACCTGACACTGACCCCCATACTGCTAACTGGGAGGAGGTGACCCCCTTGATGTAATGAGGCATGTTATAGGATGCATATTGGAAAGATGCACCTTTAGGTTTGGTTTCATGTCGATATGACGAATTTGAAATGAGTTATGGCGAAAAAAAATAATATATATTTTTTTTTACATTTTTGGGGTCCACAGCTTGGGCCTGGCCCAGTTTGGCCCAAAATTTCTTCAGGTGATCTGAGGGTCACAGTCCATCATCCCTGTAATTTGAGTCAAAATCGCGCCAGCAGTTTTCGCGTAAAGCTGTTAACAGACAAACAAACAAACAAACAAAGACAAAACGAGTGAAAACAATACCAGTCGTCGAGCCCTTCCGGGAAAGGGACGGGTAATTAGTAATGAACAATGAAGATGATGCTGATACAACCACAGTGAGAGTGGCCAAATCAATTATACGGAAATCGAAAGAACTCAAAAGGGACAAAACTTCCTATGACACTCACATATCTCTAGATGTTGCCTTGGCTAGCAGTAGTCAAACACTTTTATTTTTGCTCTCACACATATCAACAAAATTTGATGGAAACTAACAGCAGCTAAGGCAAGCAACATGGTAACATGTGCTGTTACCAGCCGGCCCAACACAATTGTAAATTGCTCTTGGAATTTATATCCGAGACATAACAAATATTGAACTGCTACACGAGTTTGGCATTACTTCCTCATATGATGAGGCGCTACGATTCAAAAATTAAGTATCTCTAGTAGCAATGCTGGTCTCATTCAAGTGGTAGCTGATAACTTTGATGCCAACATTTCTTCACCAAATGGCATCAAGGCAACGCATGCCTTAATGATGCTTCTTACGCAACCACAACAGCCAAATGATTCACTCAATACATCAGAAGGCAACACAATTTAACGCCTCAAAAAGACAGAAATGTTTGAAAATATGTTACCAGATGTATCAGTTTATCAGTATGAGGGTCCAGGGAAACCTGAGATGCCCAATCATGCTGCTACACATTCCCCATTGTCTCTTAGAATTCTAGCAAGTCAATAGATTCCTGTCGAAAGCGCAAGAGAAACGGACTTTGAGTTCCTGGCTGATATAATCTCTGCTCCTAATACACCTGAGTTTGCAGGTGCGGGGTCAGACAACCAAAGCCAGCACCAAGGCTGTATACCAACCTTTGGTCGACATGACACCTGCTGACCCAACTACTATGATGACAGCAATGGTAGAGGCACAAAGATTCACAAATGCATCAGAATGTCTCACTGAGCATTTCAACAAACGCAAGAATCATGTGCTCGTGTGCTTTACACAATGTAGCCTCACCACAGATACTAGTTGATTAGTTGCATATTTGCAGTTTTATACCTCCGCCATGGAGGTTATTTTAGTCCGTGTTAGTTGGTTTGTCTTAGCAGGACTACTCAAAAAGTTATGAACGGATTTTGAAGAAATTTTATGGGGAGGCGGGCCATGGGCCATGGAAGAAATTATTAAATTTGGGGGCGGATCCGGATCCGAAATATCCTGCATAATATCTCCAAAAGTTCTCAATAAATTTCAATGAAATTTTGTGGAGAGGTGGCCCTGGGGCCAATACAGAATGGATTAAATTTAGGGCGGATCAGGATCCTGATGGTATATCCATGGATCCGGATTCGGTTCCTTTTTAATGACAATGTTATTGGCGGCGGTATGCGCTCGTTGATTGTTTTCTAGTTAATAAACAGATTATTATCTCCATCTGTAGGCCTATATACTGATATGGATTAGTGGCTTAAATATGTTAGGTGCATTTGACTAAATATTGATGTAGTCTGAGAGATATGAATGACAAAGCACATTTTGTATATATGATTATGATATGGTCGTTCAATAGCTGCTGTTGTAGTCGGCCACCGTTCCTCAGGGCTCTGTCCTATCACTAACTCTCTTCCTTATATTCATTAATGACCTGCTAAGCTGTACATCTAAAGCTATCGACTCACGCTGTTGATTCCACCCTTCACACTTCCATTCGCTTCTCGCAGCGTCCATCTCAGCAGTTACTTCAACAAACGAGGGATGAAGCTATGGACACTTAATGTCTGACTTGGTTCATATCTCTGTGGGGTAAAAGTAATCTTGTTTTTAATGCATCAAAAACTCAGTTCTTACATCTATTAACCCGACAAAATCTTCTGCAGGATTATCCTCCAATTTTAACAATATCCAACTCAATCCTGCATCATCTTTAAACATACTGTGGGTTTCATTCTCTCTGGATGTATCTTGGAAAGATCATATTACCTTTCTTCTCAACAGGGTGGAGCCAAAGGCTTTTCGTCTGATTACCTCTCCTCCTCTTACTGACTCCCTTCAACCTGTCTCTTTGCCGTAGTGTGTCATCTTTATCTCTTTTGTATCGCTACTTCAGTGGCCGCTGCTCCTCTGATCTATCTGCTTGCATCCCTCCACCTCTACAAAGGGCGTGTAGCACCCGTCTAGCAACAAACTCTCATCCCTTTTCTTTCCAACTCTCTAATGCAAGAGTTAAATGTTACTCCCAGTCCTTCATGTATGCAACAGGTCAGCTCTGTCTCCCTCTGGCTGTATTTCCTACTGTCAGTGATCTCCAGTCTTTCAAACGCAGTGTGTCCAGGCTTCTCCCAATGAACGGCTACTGAATTTGGCTCTCTGTTAACTTGTTTTTTTTTATTTTTCTTTGTGGGAATATATTTCGGTCCCCTGGCCATTGGTTCATTTTTCCTTGCATAAATATATATATATATATATATATATATATATATATATATATATATATATATATACTGTATATATATATATATATATATATTTAAGGTGGATTATAATTCTAAATTTGATTTTCCATAATATGAAGCCTGTTATCATAACCCTTCACCACAAAAACATATACATTGCCACAAAACATAAGTGCCTATGATAATAAGACGCAAAGACACAGCCCATAATTGATATTCCCTATTTAGGTTGGTGGCCATTTTGAAATTTCAAAATAAAATGAAAAATCCTCAAGGGTGCAACTCTGCACCCCCTTGTTTTATCATCAGCATGACGTAATCTACCACAAACAACACTAAAACATCTGTTATAACTCACAGCAAGGTTAGGTGTTTTTCCACCGGACTACAATCAGTCCTGAAGGATTACCCGACTTCTCTGAAAATTTTCACATCATATCCATCCATCATCGCCCTCCTTGCCACACTTTTAGACACCGCTGCTTGTGTTGAGAGGGGTTTTGTTTTGATGGACGTGTGTGTGTGTGTGTGTGTGTGTGTGTGTGTGTGTGTGTGTGTGTGTGTGTGTTGTAGTTGTTGTCGTTGTTTTGTTGTTCTTCTTCTTGTACTACCCTAGTCTGTCTGATTGACCAGACCTAACAACCGCAGGCATGTAACCGCCCCTGCTGAGCCATCCCGTGCAGTGAACCGATGTTCCCATGTACCTGATGGCGCCTCACCACAGTGAGATGCGGGGATTTGTGTGGTGGTTTGGTTCCTGGGTGGACGCCACATTTCTGTCTCTCCATCCAGTTAACAAGGGCACCATAGCAGGCTCCACGTCACCCAGCTACTTGGTTATATGGTTACCACCCAGCGTTGTTAATGGTGCTTTGAGTTACAATAAACCATTTGGTTTGCCACTAAGTGTAAAGCCATCATAGGTGGATAGAAGATTAGTAAACAGTGGTAGAAAGGATGGGAGAAATAGGTAGTGAGGACGACAGACACGGAAAAACAATTATAGACTTGAAGGAAGAAGTAGGCTGCATTATATGAAGTGAGTGGACGATGGGGGAGCCCACCTACCACCTGTGTGTGTGTGTGTGTGTGTGTGTGTGTGTGTGTGTGTAAACAACATAAACAGGTTTGGTACGATTTCAGCTAATCTCGGTGGAACAGTTTAAAGTGGTTTCTGACAGATTTTTTTTTTTCTTTACACTAAGTCAAAAGATAATGTCACACGGCAAGCTCAACATTTTTTATATAGTTGAAATCAAACTTGGTGAAAGGATTGAGGGAGAGGCAAGGATGAAGTGATTCAACTTCAAGAGCAAATTTACGAGGTACAAACATATCCCATCCACTTTTCTGTCTTTGTTTTATGGTCTTCATGAGGCGACTATTTCCTCCTACTTGTTGCAAGATCCCTTCACCGCAGTTTTCTTCATCTTACATCATCCTTCTCCACATTCACATCTCGAAGCTCTGTGTGTATATATTTTTAGTTTTCTTACAGTCTGTGCTTCCGCTTCATACACTGCAACACTCCATATCAAGCTTCTCACTAGTTTTTTTTTTTTTTTTCTGGGCCTAATTTTATGTTCTCCGTTAACAATAGTTGCTGGTTTTCAATGGCTGTCGTTCACGTTGTTGTCGTGTTTCCTGTTACCTTGCAATTATTTTCTCTTTTAGTAGTTATTTTCCTAGGTATCAGCACTGTTGAATATATATGCATTGTACTGGATACTAATCACTGCTGCCCTCGGATACTGGTATCAGATGCAATGACATTAAAATGTTACGTCTACAGTGATGCATTATAGGTAGTTTTTCCATTTTTGTAATGGATGGGAAACTGAAATTTAACTGTATTCAAATAAACTGTAAATGTAAAATGGAGCTAATAGCAAAGTGAATCAAACTTACTAGCACGACGGAGCTTACAGTAAGACAGCCCGCTATAGGAAACACTATAACACTATATATATATATATATATATATATATATATATATATATATATATATATATATATATATATATATATATATATATATCATAACTTTACACGAATACCATATAAGTATCAATTTAAAGCCTAAAAAAGGTGCCCAGCAAAGACAGAAAATATGAAAGAGAGCATCCTTTTGAGTGTCTTGATGGGAGTGAGGCAATGCGGCCAAATGTGCTGAGTTCTTGCCTATCAAACTGTTGTACTGAACATATTTCGAGCTGAATATGTGGTATAGTGGAATACAGTAGTGAAAAAAAAACACATACGTGAGAGAAATTAAGGCAGCCAGCCACTGTGATGCATCAAGTCAGACATGCAGCATGAGACCATGAACCTTCTTCCGCCAAGATGATCAACACAGCCAGCACGCCAGCAGTAGCTGCCTAGGGCTTAACACAACTGACAGGCTATCACTGTGCTCAATAACCCCGTGACGAACCAGTGTCTCGAATCCCTCAGATACATAATACTGTTACACCACCTCGAGCGCACCGTCATTGGCTGTACCCCCCCTATATGTTTAAGTACGTCATCCAGGGCTTACAGGAGTTGATTTCAACACTGCATGTTTCATAGAATTATAAACTCCTGACACTGAATAAAACATGACTGACCAATTCGTCGTTCCTCAGCTCCCCACACCCTCCTCCATATAACAAACATCACTGGATTGTGAGGTGTGAAATGACATCATGATGCCAAAAAATTTGTCTAATCTTAACACCTTGACTGACCCGTAGTGAAGCATATACTATAATGTAGCCAGATTCCCATCGAACATCGCTCTCACTCTCTCCTTACATTACATCTCGTGCTTTCGCTCTTATCCTCATTCCTTCCCAAACTCCCTCACCCTCTCCCAATCTCCTTCATCCTCTTCCAGTCTCCCCCACCCACCCAGCCTCCATCACCACTCAACTTCCCTCACCCCCCAACTTCCCTCACCCTCCAACCTCCCTCACCCTCCAACCTCCTTCATCCTCCCTCAAAATCTCTCAGCCTCCCTTTTCCTTTCTCAGCCTGCCTCACCCTCCTCCAACCTCCCTCACAATTCCCCAGCCTCCTTCGCCCTCTACAAGCCTCCCTTACCTTCTCCCAACCTCCTTAGTTCTTTCTCAGCCCTCTCTCACCCTCCTCCAGTCTCCCTCACCCTCCCCAGCCTCCCTCATCCTCTAACAAACTCCCTCACCCCCTCCCAGGCTCCCTCACTAGTACTCAGCCTCCCCCACCCTCTCCCAGCCTCACAGTTAACTCTCCCTCTGTCGTTATAATCTGGGCCACAAATTTGCCCCTCAACTCCCATACCAAACCAGCACCGGATGTACAGTTTCCTCCCTCCTGCATTATTGAAGGTTTCGGTGGAGTATTGGGAATAGTGATGAGCAACACACACACACACACACACACACACACACACACACACACACACACACACACACACACACACACACACACACACACACACACACACACACACACACACACACACACACACACACACACACACACTTTTAACGTTTAACCTCTTTATTACAAGGGCTTTCCCCTAAAATATAAAGTGTGTAACATTAACCAGATTATGAAACAGAGTTCGATGATAGTCAACGGGTTAATCTCGATAGATTTTTATCTCTTGTGACGCCAGGCGTCTGACGTCAGTCAGATTAAATTTATCTAGCGTTACGTAGAAAAAATATTACTTGAAAGACCACGGTCAAAGAGATCATAATTATCACGCCGATCAGTTTATCCCCAGAGAGAGAGAGAGAGAGAGAGAGACAGACAGACAGACAGACAGACAGAGAGAGAATAAATTACAGTCCTTTTACACTAAGTTCTTCAAGACTGTAGGCCTTTTGAAGAGTCCATCACGTAGCTCAGCGTGAAAAAATTGTGGCTCTACATCCTCTCCATAACAGTTCTTCGTGACTAGCAACTAACCAATCAGGATGGAGAGTTGACAATTATAAACCAAGTTAGAATTAAAAACATATAACTTTCAGCATTAGCCTATCCTACATTCGGTTCATAAAGGGAAATAAATTTAATGAAAATTAACAGCGTTTTCAGCTACCCGTCTTTGGCCGTTGTTGTTCTTTTAATTACTTCGTTTGTTGTGAAGTGTTTGTCCTCTTTCTGCCTGTCTCATTTTTCATTTATTGCCCCAGTTTACAGTCAGCCAAAAATGCTTTATCCCTCTTACCACACATATCACTCTGAAGCATGGAGAGAGCATTGTGATATATGGGCCATCCTGTGATTTTTTGCGCACATATTATCCGTGATGTTAACTAGTACTGAAGGTTCATACAACGTGCTATACAGGATAATCTGTTTATTGATACACCGGGTTAATAGATTCATCGGTGTGTGTAGTACCAGTTAATTTTCATATCCACAGAAACCCTTGAGTATGATACATTTTTTTAAACTGACGAATATCACTAAAAACATTTCCGTAATCAAAAACGATAGTGCTAAGTATTACCGCACATAACTCATTATTCACAAGATGCTATATAGAACAGCAGACTTCGCCACTGAAGCAGTATAGATAATGTTATGCGATGCGACAAAACTAGTATTAACTATCGATGAATTCTTTGTATGTGTCCGATGCTGGGCATTAATTTCACAGCCCTTTCCCTGAGATCCAGCAATCCTACATACTGCACACCTCCACATATCACCACTTGGCGCTAACAACCACCGTCCATACTGAATACATGCCGCTGTCTCTTACAAGACTCGAGTACTGGTATTTGAGGTAGTATTTTTACATGTCGGCTAGTCTTCCTGTAGATCAGTAAGGTCTGCTTTAATGAAACTGATATCCCTAAACTGATCTTTTCCCCAGCCGGGATTCACAACTGGGTCTATTAGGACTGCAAATCACCTCTACTGAATCGGGAAGCCAGTATTCACATTCAACTTTTTTTTTTTTTAATGCAAGGAAGAAGGAACCAAGGGCCAGTTTCATGCGTCCAGTTGTCCACAGATCTTTGACAGACTGGAATGACAGCCAACACGCTTCATTAACACCCACAACCGCCTCAGGGTATCATAACGTCGTCTTTAGGCTACATAGCCAGTATGTGACTCCTTCACAGCGTCAGCTGAGACACGAGCAGAGGGTGGCGTGGGGTGGGGAGGAGGAGGGCGCATACGGAATAAAATAATATGAGCTTTCGATGAGCTGTTTTATAATCCTGCAATAAAAGCAATATGAAGGGAAACAGACAGCAAACCAAAAGTCATACATATGACTCAGTGTACTCTCTCACGATGCTCGTGCCCGAAGTCCAGAGTTAGAACATCAGGAATGACGGAAACTTAAGTTGTGAGATGATTGTACCCCCTTGCATATTTTGTAGCTTGTTGCTTCTGCCGATGACTTATGCAGAATATGATAACAACAAACATAGCCACTGCAACACTTCGACCTTTCCATGCGTCACTTTCCCTACAGATAGGTCTTTCGCACTGTAATCTCGCCATCTTGGGTAAGGATTAAATTCTGGTCAACAGTTTCCCTTCGAGGAAGTGGTCCTATGCTTCAAACTGCAGTAAAATCTTTATCATCACAGTATCTCTATATTATGTTGCCCAGATACTGATTGTCATTACTACAAAAAAGAATGTTTTGCGAAGCAACCCGCAAAAAATTATCCCACTCACCTTTGTTTATGAAACTCGATACAAAATTTCTGGGAGTACGGTACCATGTGCAGATGCCAAATGGTCGGTGGTTCAAGAACAAACAATCACAGTTACTGCCTGTAATGCATACAATACCAGTCATGTGATATGTTGTCATCATCGAAAAAGAAAATGAGGCGGCACTCCATTGTACAATATTAATGTCAGCTTATCTCTGTTTCTTCCATTCGACACATACTCATGGGAGGGCAGCCTAGACAAAAGGATCTACATATATTGTCCTTATTCATTTACAGCGCACCACGCAGCGCTCGCCTCTTTCACCACTTTGCTTTTCACGATGTTTTTGGCCTATCATTTTTTTTATTTTCACCCAACCTTCACCCTCTCATACACAAGTTTATACAGTTCTCTCGCCAATCACTACGCTTCAATGAAGAGTTTCAGATATTTTCCTCCCTTCCTTTCTTGTCTTCCCTACCTTCCTAAAACACCCATATCCTGGTTTCACTTAGGCTACTGGGCCGGACCCAGACTGCTCCACTACAACAGTACCTCTTTAACGACCTACCGGTACCAGGTATTCCGGGAGGCTGGCCAGCTAACGTGCCATTATCTCGGCCAAATAGCGTCACAGTTACCTTCTTACCCCTCCGTCCGTAAGATAAAGTACTCAGGATACAGACAGGTTTCCCAAACCTTAGACTACGAGCAGTAAAACAGGATCATGAAATCATTACCTGTATATTTCAAGTAGGTCTGAACCAGACCATACGGATCAGTGGCCCTTCAGGCCCCGAAAGCGCGGTTTCAACCTGTTTATAATCACCCTGGCCTTTTTCCAGCAGAAAGATCGGGAGGTACGATCCAGAAACATGGAAAGACGAAGTGCAAACTAATAATGAAATCCTACTTAAAACAAATTACTTGGATGTATAAAGTAAAACAGAAGACGTCTTAACTCCAAAGATCCATATTTCACTTAAATAATTGAGAAAGACAACACTGGGGGGAGCCGGTGACTCAGTCGGTAGAGAGGTGGTCTGCGGTCCTACCGGACCCAGGTTCAAATCCCCGCTGGGGCAGGGACCAGTTTAAGGATTTGAATTTCATGTAAAAGCAGACTTTACCGATCTACCAGAAGACCCGCCGACATGTCATAAAAATACCTCAGCTAATACCAGTACACCAGTCCTGTATGAGACAGCCCTAGCATGTATTCAATATGGACGGTGGGTGTTAGCGCCGAAGTGGTGACATGTAGAGGTGTATGATATGTAGGAGGACTACTGGCCTTGGGACCAGGCTGTGAAGCCTATGCACAGAGTCGAGCACATAAAAAAAAAAAATAATAGTGGCTTCCCACATCACTTAATTTCACACGAGCATGTTGGAAGCGACAAATGTAATGATTTACTAACTTTGTCTAGCTGTCTGTCTGTCTGCATGTGAATGTTATAACTCAAACTATTTTTATCTGCTTTTTAGCTAAACTTGGTGGAAGTGTTGAATGACAGCTAAAAGGAAAACGCACTGCTTTTTTGAACAGTAGATCAAAGGTCAAATTCACATTGAGTGGTCAGCTTAAACAGTTCTGATCCGATTTAGACCAAACCTGATGCACGGGTTTTGGTTAGGCGAGAACGAAGAGAGTCGATTTTCGAGAAAACTAATCAAATATCAAAGTCACAGATTTAGTAGTTATATGAAGGTTACATGGCAAGGTCGACTTAAAGAGTTTTCAGCCAATAAAGACCAAACCTGGTGGAGTGCTTGAGGGTTTAAAAAAGATGTTGGGTTTCAGTTTTGACAAAAGTCAGTCTAATGTCAAGGTCACGGGGCAAGGTCAAAGTTCGACCCGTGATTCTGTGTGAGCAAAATAACTGAAGCAATTTTGATCTGATTTGGACCAAATTCTGATGAAGAGTTAGCCAAAGGTCATGGCGATAGGAAGAATTTTTAAACAGTTTTATCCAGTTTAAACCAAACTCAATGGAAGGGTTCAGGATAAGGAAAGGGTGTGTGGATCATATGTGACCCTTTACTTCTAAGTTTTGATGCGATTTGAACCAAACGTTTTCGGATGTCTAAAGGTAAGCCAAAGATGAAGATATTCGACTTTGACAAGTGTAGGTAAAAAGTGAGGGTTACAGGGTAAAGTAAACTCAAACGGTTCTTATCTGTTTTGTACCAAACTTGGTGGAAGTGTTAAGGGTCAGGCAGGAATGAAGCGATTGGACTTTGAGAAGAATCCGTTGAAGGTTAAGGTGAAAGGACAAAGCCAACTGCGTGGTCCTCAAACTAACTGTAGGGCGCTGGTATTGCACTCTCAAGTGGTCCTTCTTTTTATTTACTTTCATTTTCTTTTAAAGTAGAGGGAGCTTGACCTGTTACAATCATCATCCTCCAAAAATTCATTATCATACATAACAACACATAAGGAAGGGTGAACAATGACTGACTGTACACTTGAAACCTAAATGCCCCTCTATCGTGAAGTACATTTATAGTCCATTCATTTGAAGTAGACAAAAAGTTTCGTCCTTTTGCAGCTTATATCGCGTAGTTCAGTGGCAGAGTAAGACAATACTGACGTTAAACATCCTTTCCGTAAATTTCTTCGTTACTAGTATCATATTCTGGTATCAATATCTTGTTACAGGTCCACATTCAAGAAGGACAGACGTCAATTACACGCCTAGTTAAGGTGATCCGAGTATTGTGAAGATGAAAGAACGAGGAGGGTGCTTATACTGTGTTGCCTGAAAGATTATTGGAGGGATGAGGAGACAAGAGGGTGATCAGGAGGCGACAACAGCATAATTACTTAGTGATGAGGAAATGATGAGTGAGATGAGGGCTGAACGTGAGTGTGATGAAGGAGAGAGTTAATGAAAAGGCAATTAATGGCGCAGGATGTGAGAGCTGGGTGAAAAGAACTTGCTTACTTGTTGGGAATGAGACGTCGCCGCACGAGATGGTGGTAAGGTGATGGACGTGAGAAAAAGATACTATGGATAACTGACCAGTAGATCCTGTGTGAAATCATCATACTGTTAATCTATTTGCGTCATGACATCGTTGACACGTTATTAATGATTATAATTCCACTAAGGTATTTTACTTTAACTGTTAGGGGCGTCTTGTAGCTGGAGGATTTAATACAAACTCTCTTAATCCCTGTTGCCAGGAGGATTCTCCCATTGGGTGAATACAACTGCTTGCTAGTTGGAAGTCAAAGAATGAAGTTGTTGAATGATCTTGGGTAATGCATACAAGTTTTTGCTTGAAATTAACTTCTTTAGTTAGTGTTAAACTTTTACAGTTGCTAAGAGAGATCTAGAGCACCAAGATGTTAAAACCATCATAAATAACGCTTTGACCGAGAGTAGAGAATCCCACATTTTAATAAATTTCGTAAAATGCATCGTCGAAATTAGTGAATTCACAGTGGCACACGAAAGGAAATTGCAGGTAAAACCTTTCTAAATTCAGATAGCCTACAATATCCTAGAAGTCATAGGGGTGATTACAGCAAACAGGCCGTCAAGCATCTGTTAAACTGCTTTTCTTCACCCCCTCCTGCCGCTCCAAATTAGCTCTGTGGTGTCTATACGAGCTGCAGAAAATCGTCCGTCCTCAGTTGGATTAAAATGCAAGACACTTTATTCATTGTCAGAACGATAATCAAAAATCATAATTGTTTTAACATCTCGGTGACCTAAATCCCTCTTAACCACTCTGTTCACTTAAACTAACTAACTTATTATCCAAAGTAGTTAATTACCAGAAAACTAAATTATAATGCACTAAAGTTTATCCAGCAACATAATTCCCTGGCTTGTTTCCCTCATTCTTCTATTAATTTCTCGTCCTTGTAGTGTCTGTCAGTGTTGCATCACAGCTACGTTTTGTGTCTCAAAACACCCTCCACATACACCGCTTAACTGAATCTGTTCACGTACCTCCGCTCCAGTTTGTTTACATACTTGTCAATTTGTCTGTTTCTTCAAGTAACTCCATAAACGGTCAACAGATAACTAATACATAGCTGAACTATGACGATAATAACATAATTCAAGTTCTGCTCGCGTAGGTTTGCCAAAAACACAATGGCAGGCAGGGATCTCTCTCTCTCTCTCTCTCTCTCTCTCTCTCTCTCTCTCTCTCTCTCTCTCTCGAATCACCCCAAGTAGAGCAACACATTTCGATGGTAGCATGAATGGAATCGATAATGTGTCATCACACTGAAGGGATAAAAGGAAATTTTTTACAGCTTAAAGGAAAACAAACCAACTTCCATAGACCAAACAAAGAAGTGAGACAAAGCTGTAAAATTTCTTCCAGTATTAGTAGTACCTTATGATAAACACGAGAAGCCTATTACAATACCGTGTTAATATATTTCCAATCTGTTCTGCACGGTGGCGTCTGTTGTAAAATTTATTCTTTATTCTTACTATGAGCAACTGACGAGATTCACCTTTTGAGAATTCTGTTTGTAGTGAAGAAGTCGATGAGTGCTGTACGTAAACTAACTTGTTATAACATCTGTTAAAGTGAATAAAGACGTTTGAGAGTAACAACAATATAACAAACAATCTGCCGTTATACTGAAGACGATAACCTTTATTAAACGATTTGAGATCCCTTCATCTCGTCACAGTTTTCTGAAAATAAAGATAAAAGAAAAAAAAAATTCCATTCTCATAATAGACAGCGACGCGTGCCACTGCTGTGATGAGCAGGGGATGGCAGATGGTTAAAGGGGAAAGGAATGAAAAGCAGGTGAGGTGCGGCCAGTAATTTATAATACGACGCCTGGAGATGCAATGATAGGCAAGGGACTGTACATGGTTAAAGGGGAAAGGAGTGAAGTGGAGGTGAGGTACGGCCGGGAACCTGGAATACGACGCCTGGAGATGTTGTGATGGGCAAGGGACTGTAGATGGTTGAAGGGGAGGGGAGTGAGGTGGAGGTGAGGTTCAGCAGGTAGCCTGGAATTCAACGCCTATAGATGTTGTGATGGGCAAGGGTCTGTAGATGGTTGAAGGGGAGGGGAGTGAGGTGGAGGTGAGGGGTGGCCACGGACCTCATTTTCCTCATCAT